>NC_084708.1:14277679-14588333 GCF_033807575.1 Cydia pomonella
TAGACCGTATCCCTTAACAGTACCTATAACAACCATTGCGATTGCTACCATATAACTTGAAATCAATTTTAAATGGCTCAGTTCTGTGTCCGTGGAGACCTAACCCACACTGCGGGCTCTGGGGAGCGCCCATCGATTCATTACAAGCCTGCTGGCCTGCCGGCTGTCCATACATTCCCTGAAGTCTACATGTGCAGAGTAATTTTATTCCAATTCCTATAAAACTAAACTATTTAAGTAATTAATGACGATGCTAAATGTATTAGTATATTTCTTATCTCGTTAAAGTACGTAGGGGAAAGTGTTGTTTTCACATCACCTATTCGGAAATGGGCGTTTTCTTCCCTGCTAGGAGGGATCAAAGTGGCACTTATCTGCTCAAGGACATTTCGTTGCCAGTATAAAATACTAACACAATGAAATATGAAATCATTATCCACATAATTATTGTTTTTAGAGTTCCGTAGCCAAATGGCAAAAAACGGAACCCTTATGGATTCGTCATATCCGTCTGTCTGTCCGTTTATGTCACAGCCACTTTTTTCCGAAACTATAAGAACTATACTGTTCAAACTTGGTAAGTAGATGTATTCTATGAACCGCATTAAGATTTTCACACAAAAATATTAAAAAAAAAACAATAAATTTTGGCGGTTCCCCATACTTAAAACTGAAACTCAAAAATTCTTTATTATCAAACCCATACGTGTGGGGTATCTATGGATAGGTCTTCAAAAATGATATTGAGATTTCTAATATAATTTTTTTCTTAACTGAATAGTTTGCGCGTGAGACACTTCCAAGTGGTAAAATGTGTCCCCCCCCCCCGTAACTTCTAAAATAACAGAATGATAAAACTTAAAAAAAAATATATACGATATACATTACCATGCAAACTTCCACCGAAAATTGGTTTGAACGAGATCTATTCAATAGTTTTCTTTAATACTTACGTCATAAATGGTACGGAACCCTTCATGGGCGAGTCCGACTCGCACTTGGCCTCTTTTTATAATCGATTACGTGCATAGTATTAAAAATATATATATATATTGTCATAATTGTAAAAACTAAATATAATTTGCATATTGAAAATAAATGAATAGTGTATTTTAATTAAGTAAATTAATCAATTAGCGTAATATTTACAAAATAACGTAAAAACATCATCAAATTTTTATTTTGACTGTTATTGGTTATTTATATTTAGCCATACTTATGCAATATAAAAAGTTTATATTTAAAAAGTTTTAAAAAAGCACATGCGGTTCTGTATTGTATATATGTACATTTATAAATACTTAGGTTAAAATAAAATAAATAAATATTATATGACATTATTACACAAATTGACTAAGTTCCACACTAAGCCAAATCAAAACCCAAAAACTCAAATCAAAAACTTTACATAATAATAATGAATATGGCAAGAGGCCCGATGAAATAACCCTCATCCCCTGGCAGATGGGACGGCCGCCCAACTGGGATGCCACATGTGTGGACAGCCTAGCACCGTCCCATCTAGCCGCCACGTCACTTAGGGCTGGCGGGGCGGCGGCAGCAGCTGAAGCTGTCAAGCGCCGCAAATATGCTGGTCTCTCCAACAACCACATATTTACGGCGTTTGCAGTAGAGACTTTAGGGCCGTGGAGCAACGACGCCCATATCTTATACAAGAATTAAAAATAAAACTACTTGAGACTGCGGGTGACCCTAGGGCTGGCTCATTCCTAGGCCAAAGAATAGGCATCGCCATTCAACGAGGGAACGTAGCCAGCCTTATGGGCACCCTTCCGTAGGGTACAGACCTGGGGACTTTTCGTAGGAGGGGTTTTTTTAATATTTTTATTTTATTAGATTCAATTTAGTTGTTAAATTGAATAAGAACATATTTAGATACTTTATAATGAACATTGTAACGTATATTTATATATATAATACTACAAATTATATGAGATTACATTATTATAAAATGCCTAACCTGAGATAAGAAATAAATAAAAGAATAATTAAATTAATTAATTTATTTAAAAATATTAAATAAAATAATGAATATAATCAATGGAATTTGATAAATGAAATAAATTAAAATCATTATATAAATTAAATAAATTAATATTCATCCCTATTAGTTAGGGCGGCGAATAGGGGAATTTTCGGTAATACTCGAGCGTGGCAGTTTAAGATATGAGAGATACCTTAGACCTAATAGAACAACCTTGCAAAGTATTTAGTTCTATATGTAGTGACGCGCGCCTAGGATAGACGATCAGATTAGTAAAAAAAAATCGATGGTCTGTAATACTCGAGCGCGTCAGATAAAGAATTAAAGATATTGGGGGTTGATTTTAGTGTTTTAAGACTAAATTGAACTAATCTGACGATAAGTCCTTGACGCCGCCGAGTTATAGGGTCGCGAACTTGTAAAAAAAAAACGTCAATCCGGCATTCTCGAGCGCGATTTTTTATTTTTTTATTTTGAAGAATATAATCTAAAACTTACTAAAAATACAAAATCTGCCGGTTTCCGCATGACCGGAAGTGTGGAGGAGCCATTTCGTCTTTCGAAAAACGCGTTGCGGCATATAAGTCGCGAACGATACATTTTACAAAAAAAAAGTTTAAATAAACAAAAAAGGTAATTTTATTTTACACAAAAAAGGTCTCTTTAAATTTTTGTCCAAAGTTCAAACTTTTTGACTTGAAGCATCATAAAAACTCAAACTCCCGGTTTTTTGAGTATATCTCGAAAACTGAGGGTGTTAAAAAAAATTGATATGAAATAACGATGACTAAATTATGTGACTTTTATTATATCTCAATTTTTTTTTTCTAAAGCTTCTCGACAATTTTCGTGGACTCGGAAAAAGTTACGCGTATCTGTATACAAAAGTATTATTAACATGTACAGTTTCATGTATGTATATTATTCAATAGCCTGTTGATCCTCAAATTGTTTTTTGGACGTACCGTAAGCAAAACGAACTGAAGAATTGAAGCAAAAAAGAGGAATTTGCCATAAACATGTAATACAGACTGAGCGCTTCGCGGAAATATATTTTTCTATCATTTCATTTTTTTATACAATAAATAATACAATTCGTACTACATTTCATCTACATTTACGTTGGTTGCATCTATCGCTTTATTGTCATTCTTAAAATCCCCGTTTTATCAAGGAGAAAGAAAGGAAAAAAAAGAAACCAAAAAAACCTTTTTCGGTCAGATTAAGAGAACCCACCAACATTTTTGTCAGATTAAGAAAATATGCTTTCAGGATACCGAGATAAACCTCCCCTATGAAAATCTGACGCGCTCGAGTATTTCAAAAAAACTTTTATTTTTTGTATTTTCAAAAATTCATCGTAACTTATCGTCACGCCGAAATCGTCAGTTTTTTTAAAGGGAGCTTCCTTGGGGCCTACTTTACACCCCTTCCGAAAATCTGACGCGCTCGAGTAAATTATTTTTTTTTTGCATATTTGGCTACTTTATATTCCTACGCCCACCACGCAAACCGGCAGATTAGTATACCGTTGTTATCAGAGGCACTTGGGGCATACGTAGTATGAATATCTGACGCGCTCGAGAATGCCCAAGTAACTGTTTTTTTTTTAACATTTTTGAAAAACCGTACACGCCAAACCCACCGCTAAAATGGTTTTTACCATACGAGCTTTTCTTTTCGAAAATATTTTATCTTTGGATTTTGATAGGTCTCGACGGCGCCGTTGAATTACGCCATTTAGCTACCTCGCCTCCCTAACTATATCAATAGTCGTAGATCTCGCCTCTGTCTTTATATCTATTATGTGTTTAATGAATACACAACCTTTTATTAGATTACATTTCTTTCGGCATATAAGTGAGTGTCAATCATAGTGTAACTAGTGTAAGTACTTCCGAAGCGTTTGGTTTAGAGGGTAAGAGCTAATTTGTTACCTAACAACCAAAAAAATCTACAAGAATAAAATACTTTATTTTCATTTTATCATTTTAGGTGTTTATAATAATAATAAATAATATTCAGGCGTAGGGATGTGACGACCCCATCGCCCGCTGGTTTTACCAGTGCAATCAGTCAACGCAGGGCAGCTTGTGGCGAGCTGTTGGGGAGTAGCGACCTCACGTACCCGAGTGCTCCTGGTGAGTTCTGTTACCCGTTAAGGGTGGGACAGGATTCTCTACCTCTGGTTTGCCTTAGCCGGCCGGCCAGAGTGGAGTCGTTAGAGCTTTAAACTCCAGGGATGGAAGTGAAAAATTGCATAAGATGCGAGTTGGCACAGTGGCCGCTCATCTGGGATGGCTGCAGGAATGGATTTCCATGACCAATCGCCTCCCGGGCGAAAACTCGTGTTTGTTAGTGGTTAATGGCTATGTATGATTAACCCTCGTGGACGTCAGCTCGCGCTCCGTTGGTGGGAATGGCAGCCACTGAAACCAGGGATCGGAACCGGTTTTATTGCAAAAACATCGAAATAACCATATATTTCGGTTTATTTTATACTCCAAATGTAGGACTCAGTTGTGTTTTTAGATAACAGGGCCTGTATTCCCAACGCTTGACATATATAAGTAGGTACTATAACGTACTAATAACTAAGTTAACTCAAGAAATCCAGTATCAATTTCAGCTTAGATTCGGGCAACTTTACTTATGACATGACAAAAGCAGACGACCGGGCAAATTGCCTTTCCATCTCATTTTCCTCTCTGGACATTAACATTATTGAAAATATATTGACATAACGCACCTTGTTCGCTACAGTACAGTCCACTATCCACAACAGCAATAGCCCATCATAACTTCTCTCGCAGAATGTGACGCGCGGGACGCATTCGGCACCAAAGCAACTATACTGCAGCGTTGGCAATTCAATTTTCTTACTGACCATAGCGGTATTACCGGTATCGTAATTCATCCCTCACGCGGAAAGAGCCAGCGGGGAGACATTAGCGGTATCGGTACGGCCCTTGATTGTCGAGGAATTATTTCCTAGCCCATTTATTTGATTACGGTGATCAGCTGAATGCCATAACGCAATATAGTTGGTATCTTTAGGTAACAATATCTCAGTGGTGTGACAACGACATAGCTTTATTTAATAAACTTCACGTTAGTTGTCACGCCTGTCACGGGAAAAAAACCCAAGCCACGGAGCAAACGTGTGTCCATTTACCAAGGTTTTTTTCCCTGCTGTGTGTTCGATTATTGGATAGCAGCATATAGCCAAAACATGAAGACATACCAAACCATCCTTTACCTAAAACATGTATATTGGCCGTTGATTATATAAGTATACAGGGTGAAACCTAAGTCGTAAACAGAAATTGTTGTTTCTATTACAGTATTTTAAGGCAAATTCATTGCATTATCTCTACAAGCAAACAATTAAACTTTATTGATAATAATTTATAACCAAAACACCAACCTTATGGTCACCCTATTCGACAAGATTTGGTCTGTAGCTTAAACTACCACTTGTTTTTCTTCCTCGCGTTATCCCGGCATTTTGCCACGGCTCTTGGGAGCCTGGGGTCCGCTGGACAACTAATCCCTAGATTTGGCGTAGGCACTAGGTTTTACGGAAGCTACTGCCATATGATCTTCTAAAGCAGAGGGTAAACTAGGCCTTATTGGGATTAGTCCGATTTCCTCACGATGTTTTCCTTCACCGAAAAACGACTGGTAAAATATCAAATGATATCATTACATAAGTTCCGAAAAATTCATTGGTTCGAGCCGGGGTTTAATCCCGTGACCTCCGGATTGCAAGTCGCACGCTTTTATCGCTAAGCCACCAGCGTTTAAGCTACCACTTGTTATGCAGAATTATTTTATCTCATTTATTGAGCCTACTTACGTTATCAAACAAGATCATCATGTGTACTTCAAAAACCTACACTGTACATTTAATGCAAACACACTTATTGGTTCTTAATCGTAGTTTATTTTAAAATTAACGCTAATTTCATACATACTTTAACAAATGTTCAAAATACTCGCCTCCTAATTCATCACACAACTGTGCCCGTCTCCTGTTGTTATCTTTGACTCTCCTTAGTACAAATTCGTCCGCTTTTACTTCGTCAAAAGCGGCTATGATTTTAAGACGAAGTTCTGCCACTGTGTTGGATACCTGCTCATAAACCTTTCTCTTGATTTCACCCCATAGGTAAAAGTCCAAAGGCGTTAAGTCAGGACTACGCGGTGGCCATTGTATGGGTCCATTTCGGCCTATCCAGCGTTCCGGGTATTAATTATCCAAGTAATTACGGACGTCACGTTGAAAATGAGCTGGAGCTCCGCCCTGCTGATAATGCAAGTCCACTAACTCCCCCTGAGGCACTCCTTCAAGCAATCCTGGGAGGACATGACGTAGGAAATGAAGATAGTTTGGGCCATTCTGACGCCCTACAATAAAGTGAGGCCCAATTACTGTATTATTGACAATACCCGCCCAAACATTCACACTGAACCTCACTTGATACGCATTCTTTCGCGCAACGTGTGGGTTTTGTTCGCTCCACCAATGTTCGTTGTGCTGGTTGAAAAGTCCGATCCTAGTAAATGTCGCTTCGTCGGTCCATAGGATGTTTGTATCCTGGTTTTGCAACAGCCACCGACAAAATTCTACTCTTTTCGCGTAATCTGCCAACACGAGATCCTGTACGGGCTGAAAATGAAACGGATGTTGGCCAGACGCATTAAGCAAACGCCACACGTACATTTGGCTTACACGAAAGCGTCTGGCAGCTTGTCTTGTGCTCGCTTGTGGGTTTCTGTTAAAGTAGTTCCGTATCCGTCTGTACAGGTATTCCGGGCGAATAATCGGCCTTCCTCTCGCCTGTGCATGAGCTGGAACAGTAAACTGTCCATAGTCCCGGAGATTTTAAACCATGCTACGAATCAGGTTGTATGTCGGCACTGGTGATTCGGGGTAATGTTCTTGAAATCCTTCTCGTGTTTGCTCTGTACTGTTGGTTCGAGCGTAAAGTCTTACCATTTCGAAACGCTCAATAAAAGTGTAAGGATATGCAGCCGGCATTTTAAACGCGAATTGATAATTTTCAATTTAAATTCGTACCGTCATGTTATGACTTTTGAATTTGTCATTGTCAATTTAATCTTTTTTCAACGTTCTTACCAGCAAATACAAAAAGGTTGAATGATTAATCTTAATAACATGCCCTGGGTCTATGACAGTTTGACGTAGCAATTAGGGTGACCATGAGACTCAGTAAATTTAAAACAATTTTTTAATTAAAGAATTGAGAAACAACGCGTACATATTTTTGCCTGTTGTCACGTCCACATGTTTAAACTAAATTTAAACAGAAAGAAACATATGTTTCTGTTCACGACTTAGGATTCATCCTGTATTTCAACGGGATAAGTTCTACCAATTCTCAGTACCTAAAGTGTGTTACTGTTTGTACATCCAGCAGTGGCAGCATGGTTCCATTTTTATCGCTTATCACTATACCCGTCACTTTCTCACTTACATACTTGTTAGAAAGTGACAGACATGGTGACAAATGAAAAAGAGCCGACCATCTTAGCCCTACTGTTGAATTTAACGAATGAATTCATTTGATAATTAATATGTCCATGTAATTGTGATGCTCGCTGTACCTACATTGCTGACTTTTGTTCGGCCCTTGCATATTAAAATGGAAAGTTGGAAACACTAGATATATATTGAATAGGTATTGTGTTTTTTTATGAAGGTATTTACTGCACTTAATTATTTGTAAATTAGTTTATTTTATATAACTCGAATTAATTAGAATGTCTGAAACTTAATCAAAGTCACCAACATAAGAAGTTAGCATTACCTACACGAATAAACAGAATCTTGGAATGAAGTACTTATCTAAGTTATACGTTTGATTAGGGTTCTAGCACACTAAACTTGTAATATCAAGCAATAATATCACAATGATTGCCGTGCTCCTCATGAGGCACCTAGCTCGCAAACAAACTTGGAAATAGGGATTGCAATCCGGTCCGGCGGATCCGGTAATCCGGCCGGATCCGGCACTTTTCAGGGGCTACCGGATCCGGTAAAAATCACCGGATCCGGACCGGATCCGGTAAAATAAAAATAATGCCTAAATACAGCACGCGCTGTGCGTTTTAGAAGAAGAAAAGGTGACGGAGGAGAGGTATGAGGTTGAACAGAACAAAAAACGAATGAAAACGTTTAAATTTAATGAGATAAAAATATATTTATTATGACGATGACTGGAAACAGGAGAGGATTTCTTCTTCTTTCATATTGGTGGCACGATATGACGATTACATAAATACTGTAATAGAAGGAAAAATTAAAGGATGGAGATATATGCCATGGAAGGCATTTTTAATTTATGCTAAAGAGAAGGTTAATGTTAAAGAGATTATCTTTTGTCTTTACAATTTCATCCAATCTTATGCAGTTTCCTTCATCCCCTGGCACGTGCTACTCTACGTCTAGCCAATTCTTTATTTGATCCATGCAACTTTTCTTAGGAAGTCCCTTTCCGCGATGGTTTTTAATCCAACGCTCTATTATTTTTCGCATGAGATCGTCGTGCCGTGTTTCGTTCCCTATAATTTAACCAATATACTTTTCTGTAAATTATGTTTTTTTTTTAACATACAGTTTACTACTTTCTCGGACAAAAAAAAATAGAACAAGGTAATATTGGAGCGCTTTAAAAGTAAAATATCTTCTTTTGTTACTAGAATGGATGTCAACGTTACAAAGAATTCAATCAGAGAACAGTTACGAAAACCTGTCCTTTCAAGAAGTTTCATTTCCCACCCCACATCCCATCATCAGGCTTTAGAAACTAATCAAATTTATAATTGTAAATGAACATTTGAGCACTTGCAACTTGTAAATAGTTAAATATAATAAAAATCCGATTTCAAATTTTGTTTTTAAAGTAATATTCACATCGTAATGTAACACTTTTTACTACTAAGTTCTATTTTATTGTTACGAAGTTATTTATTGACTTCAAATTATGGATTTAGGAATACGTATTACGCAAAAAACTATAAAAATATGTTATTTAATTAACTTAAATATTCCTATACCAATCCGGATCCGGTCCGGCCGGATCCGGCCGGATCAGGGCCAAAATCCGGCCGGATCCGGCCGGATTGAAAATCGATCCGGTTTGCAATCCCTACTTGGAAACTGTGATTTTAATGTGTTCAGAGACGTTAGTAGGATGCCTTGTGGGAATATAACCCACGGTCCCAATGGTCTTAGCCTGGCCGTCTATTCTCTCTGGTCGCATGAGTGAGGGCTGGCCGAGTTCTAGGGCGAACCAGTTAATTATTGCCTACGACATCTTTAAAAATAAAAATAGGGATCAGGACTTACATTTTTTTTATACTACGTCGGTGCCAAACAAGCATACGGTCCGCCTGATGGTAAGCAGTCTCCGTAGCCTATGTACGCCTGTAACTCCAGAGTAGTTACATGCGCGTTGCTGACCCTAACACTCCGCAACCTCGTTGAGCTCTAGCAACCTTACTCGTTGTCCAGTATAGCCGGCAGGAACACAACACTATGAGTAGAATCTAGTGTTATTTAGCTGCAGTTTTCTGTAAGGTGAAGGTACTTCCCCAGTTGTGCTTTGCTCTAGATCTGGAATGTCATCCGCTGATCTGTGCCCTACCACACAAAGCGAGATGAGATTGACAATGCCCATACCTCTCTATAACACTAGAAATAAAAATAAGCTTTCTATCAGAAAGTTTCGTGTCCGCAAAATACAAAAGTCATTCGTTGGGCAATGCATTCATTTTTATAACAAGTTACCTGACGATGCTTTAAGATTACCCTTGCCAGATCTTAAGAATTACTTAAAGAAGTCATTGATGTTGAAGGCTTATTACAGAGTCGAGGACTACTTGACAGACAAAAATGCATGGTCCAAACCAGAAACTGTAAAAACAAGTAGCAATTAAAATCATTGTACTATGTGTATATGTAAAATCATTGTATAGGTGACACAGATCAGGTAAGAAAGCACATCAAATATTTTTTGTAGGTATAGCAATCTGTCAGACTTATATAATGTATATTCTCATTTCTTTATTAATTTCATTTTTCTTTTTCTTTTGTAAGAATTCGATATGTTTTCTGAAAGAGCTACGTATTTGTATGATTCTATATGACATACATACTCGTATATATTTTTATTCCATTTTCTATAAAGAAAAGTAGCTACTGTATGTAATTGCATGATTTCTATAGTAATCTAAATTGTATTTTATTTTTCTTATTTAATGCATGTTAATTATAAGATGTAATGTTTTGAAAAGATGTGTCCCGCCGAGTTTCTTGCCGGTCCATATTGGGATACCCTACTCCAATTGAGGGTGGATTTAAATCTCGCGTCAGAGGTGTAGGGTTAGAGCTGGTATAGCTTTATTTGACGTTCATAAGCGCATTGTAATATGCCTACTTGAATAATAATAAACCTTCTTTTTCTTAGGAGTACCTGTCATTTTTTAAGTCGTATTACTAGACTCATGGAAATATTCCAATGTTCGTGGTAAAGGTTGATGTAAAATAATATTTTCACGTCAGCAGCTCGAAAAAGGGTAATTTGCTGCTTAAAAACAGTGAGCGAAATCGCATTTTGCTCACCGAGTGAGACAAAATAACATTTTGCTCACCGAGTGAGACAAAATAACATTCAAGTGACCTTTAGATTCGAATGTCATTTCAACGTGCGGGGCCTAATACAAGTTCGAAATATTTGGATTCTATTGTCTTTATCCCTTTCACGTCATTAGCAAAAAGAAAGAGACAAAAAAAGTGCATACGTAATTCAACGGTATATTGACGGTTTATAATAGACCTCCGAAATAAGTCAGACCGCATCGTTCCAAAACACCCTACGAGTCTTCATTCGTAATAATTAATTAATGAAATAAAAGTTTAAAATTTAATAAAATCACCATATTTTACGTAATTTATTATACAATCAAAACAATGAACTTATACAAATTTACGCAATTGTTACGTAGTAAATAATTCTACTTAACTACTTTTAACGATCTCTGCTATAGTTGACAAATAGTAGTATCCGCAATTCGGACCGGATCCTACAGTTTTTTTTTTACAAAAAAAAATTGTCGATTGAACTGTCAATTGATGTTCGTTAATTCATTATTTTCGTATTATTTTATTGAAATTTCTTTCGTTTTGTTTTATTGCGGTAATTAAAGTTAATTGTTAGAATACCTTCAGAAAACATGAGTGAAATAGTGATCCGTCCGTCTGGATTATATTTTTTCAGGTTGTATTTTTTGATGGCTGACTGACGTGAAAAATTTTGTGTACTACACGAGATCAAAGTTATTTACATCTCGTGCGCTTCTGAGTCCCTTACTGCGCTCAAGATTCTAAATTAGATTCACTCGCTACGCTCGTGAATCTATTATAGAATCTTTCGCTTGCACGGGACTCAAAACAAGCACTCGAAGAAATATCAAACTTTGCTCTCTTGTTGTACAAATAACTATTATTTTACACAGCGGCAATGAAACAATTCGTTATTTAACTGTTGACAGGGGTCAAGTAGTATAAAAAAATTAACCACGAGAATTTACATTTTTGCTACATCCAATAGCTCGATGGCCGCTTCTTCTTCCTCCACCAAGCTGTATGTAAGATGTCACCTCTAAACAATCTTCGCGTTTCCCCGGCAGTGTTGGGCATTCAAGAATAAAATCATGATTGGAATAAGAATTTGTAAGAATAAAATCACGTTGATTTTATTCCCGTCAAAATTATTTCAAATATTTCCGTCTGGAATAATTCTTCGGTGAGGAAATTGAATGGAAAGAAATTATTCTTATTAAAAAAAATCGTGATTTTTTATTTGAAATAATATTCCATGAATAAGAATTGTAACGCGAGAGAAAATAAAAGGGATGGATTTATTCTTATTCCATTGTGTTGGAATAAGAATAAGATTTCTGTTTTCATTCTTATTCTTATTCGAATTGATTTTTGCCCAACACTGGTCCCCGGTTACCAGTCGATCCAAGTATGTGGGAAATATTAGACAACATCCTTGCAGTATACCACGGGAGAACTGATAAATACTGACCTCGAAATACACATACTTTTTAAGAATTTCAGAGTCAAGTTATACTGGATATTACTATGTAGAACATGGTCGAGCAGCGAGAAGGACAAGACTCCAATTGCTTGAGAATGCTATCATTAACTAAATTTGTTATGGCGACGGGATTAAATTATAGGTTGGTTATATAAGTAATTCCTAGAAATTATTCTACTTCTTACCTATTTTGATATTGTAATCTAAACTAAACTAAATTAGTTGACATAGTGTATTTTAAATAGTACATATAGTACACACAGTAGGTACCTACACATTTAATTGTATCTTAATGTACTGAATGAAAAAGCTTTATATAATTTGTATATAGAAAAAATCCCTGCTTCGTGCAAGACTCGAACTTACGACCTTTCGAGCCACCGAAGCTTACCAGAAGCCTGCGAATCCTTCCATTCCTTCCTTTTGAATATAAAAATTTGTATTACCGCTCGCAAACTTATCTGCTTGATAAAATTTAATGTACGGAGTCTACAAAAGGATTTGCAATAAAGACGAACATAATGTTTTTTCTTTCACCCTATAACAATTTGTTTCAATGTCAAACTATTCCCTACCTTACTCTACTTTTGAACTTTAAATGTACCTACTAAGTAAACAATAGTAACAGTGATTAATTCCCATTAAACAACGTCAATTAAACTTAAGAGTTGAACATCGAGTTATTTTCCTGCGAGGGCGGCCCTGGTGCCATTCCCGTCGCTTCCCGAGCTTGAACCCTCTAAGTATATTCTCTCCGCTGATGTTGGCAGAGTCGACTGCCATACAATTACTAAGTACTTTTTTATTTTATTATTATGTCACTTACAGTATACACCAAACATAACACATAGGAATATAAGAACTGAATTATAACATAAATATAATAATTAACAAAGCACTATCTAAGGTAGCCTCGAGATAGCGCCCGGCTGTGGCTAAGAATCTTAGTTCAGGAGTCGAAAATAAGTCCATTGAATCATCCTGGGCACTAATGTAGTCTTAAATATAGTTTGACGCGTTTCATGGCCGTCTTTTTAGCGTACCGCTTGCAAAAATTTACGTGTAGTTGTTGTACATAAGCATTGTACCTTCAGCCAGAAATATCAATATTGACAGCTGACAGATCATATTCAAAACCCATTGATAAGATAAAAATACAGCTATCTAAATAGATGTTGCTTCTTTCTGATAGTGAATCATATCAGGCAAAAGTACCCAAACAGAGTACCGAATGTACCAAAATTGAACAGCTTTGTGTCCTCAATATCCATAACTTTATACAACAGCACATATCGGAATTCGGACAATGTATTTATTTAAGAGTATATGACATCTGTTTGAAGTAGCAGGCAGCCAAAGGAGACGGAAGGCTATTTACCATCATGCAGACTGCACGTTTCATTTGCACAGTGAAGGTGTAAGAAAGTCGTGGAACATATATCTGTGTATAATTATATAGAATCTCAGTCTCTTTAGACTGGTTCTCAACACTGGACTCGCGCGCTCGCGCAACACGAGTACACGAGCAGGGCGCGGCATGGAGCCCGGGGCGAGACGGGAGGTCCCGCGGGACCTGGCCCAAGCTCCGCCGCCCGCTCCCGGCGGGCCTGTGGGCGGCGGGCGAGTGCTCTCCGCCGGGACTACCCACCACCACCTAGTCTACACCCGTACTCTGCAAGGTCGGGTACACTCATATTTTTAACGATATCTTTATCCAGACTCCTGAGTTTAAATGAGAATCCAAGGGTTGTTTGCAAGTGATCATGATCCTTACTCCTTACCAATAGCCTCGACTTTTGGGATACCTACGTTTAATGTAGCTTTTTATCTTGATTAAGTATGTGCTTTATTTGTATCTCGACCATCCCCTACTCCGCTTTTATTAAAACTCCTGAATTTCAGGGAGAACTTAAAGGTTGTTTGGAAGTGGTCATGCTCCTTACCATTGAGGATGACTTTTATCTTTTATCTCTACGTAACTTTTTTACATTTTGGTCTACCATCACCAACAGTCTAAGCCCGTACACGGCAAAGTCGCGTACACTCATATTTTTCCGAAATCTTTACAACATAGTTTAAAGGTTATTCGGAACATATGCTCCTGACCAATAAAGCAGCTTTTTGCCTCTTCCCTATTTACAGGTACAGGATTTTTACCACCTACCATACATAGTGTAGTGGGTAAGGTCAATTATACCTGGTCATATTTTTACCATTACATCGGCCCAAAGTTGGATCCAGTTAAATCTATAGAGAATGAAGGATCTTTATTCCTGGCACAGCTTGAATAAGATTTATAATAGTAATGTAATGGTCATCTTACATTACCTACTACACCGCATAAAATAATATGTAAATGCCTTCCAAACGAGAAAATTAAAAAAATATATGGAGGTATTACAAAAGGTGAAAAATAGCAGAAGAAGGATAGACAGGAAAACATATAAATATAGCATATAACTATTATGCACTTGGTATTTATTTGATAAATATGGCATTTTCACTCTTTTTGGGAATTTACTAAAGATGTACCGCTACCTAAATATATCTAAAAAAATATATTATATCTGAAGTATATAAAATCCAATGCAGAGGTGATCATGATTCATATTGTTTTTTATGTACAAATACATTAAAAAAAAACAATCACAGATTTTTTCCAAACTCATATACCTAACATTTTTTCCTTCTTTTGGCTGCAGAAATGCGTGGTTAAAATATTTCGGGTTCCTCCTGATACACCGTGTAGTTAAAGGTATTTACTACCTACCGCATAAGCCTCTAACTTTCCAGATATTTATACCAAAGTTTCTTAAAACAGAATTAATCAAAAATAATTACCAGTTAACATATTCAACATAAACATAGGTCGGACGAGAGGTCAACATCAACATAAAACAGTTATGATATGGCTTTAGCGTATTTCCCAGATGCGCGCAGGGCGGAGGTGCTACCCAGGGGAAATTTCACAGCGTTCCCGGCGGCTCTCTGCGGGCCTCTACAAGTTTTATGGACGCACACCCCTCCCCCCTCGGCCATCAACTTCTTATCGTTGGAAGTTTAACATTGCTAGTCTTTAACGTTAATAGACAACAACGGATTGTATCACGTCATCGGTAGATTCGTTTGGTAATAAATGTTGATAATGATAAACTAAAAGAGAATAGACTTTTTTGACCACCGAAATTATCATGCGCCGTCCTTTTTAGGGCTCCGTAGCCAAATGGCAAAAACGGAACCCTTCGTCATTCGTCATGTCTGTCTGTCTGTCTGTCCGTCCGTGTGCACAGCCACTTTTTTCCGAAACTATAAGAACTACATATATTGTTGAAACTTGGTAAGTAAATGTATTCTATGAACCGCATTAAGATTTTCACATAAAAAAAAACAATATTTTTGGGGGTTCCCCACACTTAGAAGTGAAACTAATTTTTTTTCATCAAACCCATACGTGTGGGATATGTAAGGATAGTTCAAAAATGATATTGAGGTTTCTAATATCATTTTTTTCTAAACTGAATAGTTTGCGCGAGAGACACTTCCAAAGTGGTAAAATGTGTCGTCGTCCCCCCCCCCGTAACTTCTAAAGTAAGAGAATAATTTTATCAAAACTAAAAAAACTATATGATGTACATTACCATGCAAACTTCCACCGAAAATTGGTTTGAACGAGATCTAGTAAGTATTTTTTTTAATACGTCATAAATGGTACGGAACCCTTCATGGGGAGTCAGACTCGTACTTGGCCGCTTTTTATTTATAAAATAGTACATTTATTTATTTATTATTGGGGTTTGTGGGCCTTTAAGTGCCACGTCGACCAGGTAGTGATCTATTGTGACAGCCCTTTAAAGTTCATTACTGATGCCCGTTGAATCCAGGAAATTCCAGATTCTTTGGGCCGTAATGTTCTGTAGGTACCTCATAGGGTTGCAATACGTGCCGCTCTAAGTGGGTACTTCTTTTTTTCATTAGTGGTCCACAGGAACAGAGAATGTGCATTGCAGTCTCCTCTGACTCCTTGCAGAACCTGCATGTCGTATCTTTTTTTTATTTCTTATTTATTTATACCACGACGGTGGCAAACAAGCATACGGCCCGCCTGATGGTAAGCAGTCACCGTAGCCTATGGACGCCTGCAACACCAGAGGCATTACATGCGCGTTGCCGACCCTTTAAAAACTTGTACACTCCTTTTTTGAAGAACCCCATACTGTAGCCCCTCGGGAAACTCCCGGCAGGAAGCTCATTCCACAGCCGAAGCGTTCGCGGGAGGAAATTCCTCTTAAACCGCACAGTACGCGACCATTTAGGTTCTAGGGTGTGAGGATGAACACCCTGCCGACGGCGAGCGGTGCGGTGATAGAAAGCGGCCGTTGGCATCATGTCAAACAATTCTTCAGAGCACAGCCCATTGTACAAGCGGTAGAACACACACAAAGAGGCAAAGTCTCTCCTTAGACTTAAAGGTTCAATACCGCTTGTGAGTTTGGGATTGTCGACGATTCGTACAGCTAGTATCTTGTTTCTTCCCAATTTGAAACATGTGTTTGTTCAACTTACAGTGTCCAGTCAATATTCTGGTCACCGCGCAGGTTTTGTGTCTTTTGAGCTCTAAAAGCTCCTTAGCAAATTTGTTGTTGAACCCTTTGATTAGAGCTTTCGAGTGTTCTTGTCCTTTGACGAACTTCCACCAATCGATTGCTCTTGTTTTTTCTAAGTTGCTGAGCAGAGAATATGCATCCCGTTTTGTGATTCCACAGAACGGTTCTGGGCCGACCAGGGGTGTGTCTGCGCCCTTTCTAGCAAGTTCGTCCGCTTCTTCGTTTCCGTTAATGTCGGAGTGCCCTGTTACCCATCTAAGTATGACTTAGCCATACTTAGATGGGTAACAGGGCACAGTTGGAGTTAGCCAGTGCATTTAGGTTTGTTTTACAGTTCTGGACTAGTTTTGAGTTTGACTCACGGGATTCTAGTGCCAGCAGAGCAGCCTGGCTGTCTGAGTTGATGTAGATATGTTGGTGCCTTAGGTTTCTATCCAGGTTAATCTCTGCACATTTGTTGATGGCGTAGACTTCTGCCTGGAAGATTGAGGCCTGTGTGCCCATGCTGACGCTAGCTCTGAACTTAGGTCTCTCACCATAGATCCCACATCCTACATCACTGCCTTTCTTGGAACCATCAGTGTACCAAATATGGCTTCCCTCTTCGACGTACATTTGGTCGTTGGTACATTTGTCTCTAGGAAGAATTTCTACTGTGTACAGTTTAGTAAAATGACATACAGTGTGCGTGTCATCCGTGGGCATGCTAAGGGTTCTATTTGCAAAAACCCAGGCCTTTAGTTTGGTTAATGCTTGAGAGCGCCATTTTGGCCTGTTTAGCGTGCATATTCAGTAGACGCACTGTTTGGCCTCCTTTTGCATTTGCAAGTGGAGTGCTATAATATCCATCAGTGCGTCTAGGGCCGCCCCGGTGTCGAGGAGAAGGCACCTATTGCTGTTGTTTAACAGCCGTGCGTTGCAGGCTGTTTAGTTTAGAGTTTGTTTGAGAGTTGCCGTCTTTTGGATGGTTTTGTTACACCAGACTGCGGAGTCGTAGGTAATAATGGGCCTCACTACCGCTGTGTATAACCACATAGCAATTTTGGCTCTTATGTCCCATCTTGCTCCTGCCGTTCGACAGCATGACCACATGGCCATTTTTGCTTTTTGTATAATATTTCTCAGGTGAGAGTTCCAAGTTAACTTTTGGTCAAAAGTGACCCCTAAATACTTGACCTCGTCTGAGAACGGTATTATTTGTCCATTAAGTTTTGGTTCTGTGAGTGTTTCGAGCTTTCGTTTCCTTGTGAATGGTACTATCATAGTCTGTCTCGGATTATATAATGGACAAGTCATTTTCTCTACACCATTTGAATATTGTGTTTAGAGCTCCTTGCATTAGGTTGGATATCGTGTGGAGGCAAGGGTCTTTGATAATGACTACAAGGTCGTCGGCATATCCTCGTGTGTCATAGTCTTGGCCTGACATAATCGCAAGAAGTTGGTCCACTGCTAGGGTCCATAAAAGAGGGGAAAGAACGCCTCCTTGTGGGCACCCTTTTGTGGTATAAAATTCATGCTCTATAGTATTGAGGGTCAGAGTGGCTACTCTGTTCGAGAACATGTTATATACCCATCTGGTGGTGGTTTCGTCAACTCCCTTTGATTTCATACCATTGAGTATAGTCTCTGTGGGCGTATTGTCGAAAGCACCCTCTACATCAAGGAACGCACATAGAGCGGTTTGCTTGTCCTCTAGGGTTTTCTGCACCTTGTCAACCAGGTCGAGTAGGGCAGTCTCCGTAGATTTTCCCTTTTGGTAAGCATGTTGGTTTACGCTTAGTGGTCTTTCCACCATTCTATTTGACTCTAATGTGCTGATCGACTATTCTTTCCATCGTTTTTAGTAGGAACGATGTTAGACTGATAGGTCTGAAGGATTTAGGCTGTGAGTAGTCCTTTTTCCCTGCTTTTGGTATAAATCGACCCTTGACCCGAGTCCATTTATCTGGTATAATTCCCCACGCGAAACTTGCTCGGAATATTCTGGCCAGATGCGGGAGGAGGAGGAGGAGGTCCTTGCTGTAAAAGCTCCGGAAACACTCCATCTTCTCCCGCTGATTTAAATGGTTTAAATTTTTTCAATGCCCATTTAATTTTGTTTGGTCTAAAGATGTTAGTTGCCAAATTCTAGTCGATATTGCTTGCCCTGTGGATTTGAGGATTCCTTTGGGCGCAAAGTTACTGGTTGAATACGAACCGGGGAAGTCGGTGCCTCTGAGCAAGTCCAGAGTTCCCTCTTCTGTGTTCGTAAATGTGCCATCTGGTCTTTTAAGGAGACCGAGATAGTTGATTAGTGTCTTGGAGAGTATTTTGTGAATTCTCGCTCCTTTGTGAGTTTGGGCAATCTCTCCGCAGAACCTTCTCCATGACCTTCTTTTTGATTTCCTGATTTGTTTATTATGTTCAGTCAACGCTCTACCATACCTCTCCCACTCATTCGGTGTGGTAGAGTGATTGAACATGTAGACCTACGGAGGTTTTCTAGCCTTTTGTTAGTAGTTTTTGACTCTTTCAGCGAACAGCTTTGTTCGTAGGTAATAGTACAGTACCTGGGCGACCGAGCTTTGCTCGGTTATAACTATTTATTGTAATATGGTGGTCTACAGGTGATAATCTTAACTACATTTTTTTACTAAATTAAACTTGTCTAAAACAATAAAAATTAAAAAATTATATATAAACTTGAACATATAAAAAAAAAACAAAAGTTAGTCACCGGGCGAGATTCGAACCCGTAACACTCGTTTAGCAGTCCGCGTCTTAACCCGCTGGACCAGACGGACAGCGGCCGGCAACACGAAATTAGCGACCATATTCTGCGTCGAAAGAAAAACGCATGAAAACTCGAAAACACGCGTTTTCCCAAACATAAGACTAATCTAGATCAATTGTTTACCCCCAAAAACCCCCATATACCAAATTTCAGCAAAATCGTTAGAGCCGTTTCCGAGATCCCGGAAATATATATATATATATATATATAGAATTGCTCGTTTAAAGGTATAAGATTGTGTATAAACTTAATTAACACGAGTTCGTATTCGTACCTTATTCTTGTACCGCTCGTGGCACACGGCACACACAATGTTTTTCATCACACACACAAGACTAAATTTTAAGCGAAATAATTCTTAAATACGGCGATATTTTAAACAATCGTCTGCCATTATTTATTTAACTTTATTGCACTGAATACAACAACGTACAAATGACGGACTTAATGCCAAATGGCATTCTCAGTCAACCATAGGACCAAAAAGAAACACAATTGGTGCAGAGAGTAAAAAAAAAACAATGAATGATGATTGTCATTTTTGACAGGTTAGGCATCGAATACCTGAAGGAAACCTATCCGGCATTCATCCACGCTTGAAAATTACCTATGCAGCTATGTAAAAATATTTTTAACGGCTATTAAATTAATAAAATTAAATATTTATAAATATACACAAAAAATAATTTATTAACGTCAGTATTTTCAAAGTAAAACTCATTTACACTTACCTACTTAAATAAAACATTATGCCCAATATGCTCATGGGCGTAATGAAATTAAAAAATCTATTACCGCCCGTGGGCATAATATAACTCAACTCAACCATCTCGGTATGCTGGCATATAAATTTCGGTTTCAGTGTCCCATATGTAGTTATATATATTATTATGTATAATAGGTTGCATATCCTCTCTCCTTGACTGCCGTGGTTTAATACGAGTAAAAAACAGAACTGAATTTGTACCGGTATGGTATCGTATTGGTCAGATACCTAATACCTTTTCATACTGGGCCAACTCCGGCAAACTACAAAAAATCCATCACAATAAGCCCACATCGTTTGCCTACGTAACTGTATCCCTGTTCCCGTAGTTAGGCTTAGTTGGTAAAATTATAATTAAATCGATTCAGCTTAACACGGTAAACGTTTTATACGGAAAAAGCGAGTCAAAGAAATTTCCCTGCATTAGTAGACACAAGCACATTAAGCTCAGCTGAACGGCACAAGTAACAAGATAAAAAAAGTTGACGCTCAAAGCCAAATTGACTTAACCCTCTTCAAAGGGCTTACAAATACGTCCACCCAAAGCTTTTACCTCGCATTAAACATTCATACATTTTATTGTGATCTTCACACCTCCCTCGTCAAGTGCACGCTGGGCAGTGCAGCGGGGATTTTGGAATGCTCAGTTTTCAAAAAGGTGGGGTTGGAAGTGTCATTAATTCAACGACATCCAATTCAATTGGAATTTAAGTATCTCAATTAAATTAAATCTCATGATCTGTGGATACGTAAGTAGATACGATTTTACAGTCAGCGTCAAATACTTAGTAGCAGTCAAAGTGTCAAAATAGTTCGGTACACCATACTAAATATATGGTGTACCGAACTATTTGGATACTTTGGTTGCTACAAAGTATTTGACGCTGATTGTACCAAGTCCATCATTTTCAATTACATTTTGGATAGGTATTGCTTCCATCTGCAGACAGGTTAGTTTCAACACAGCACTAATCAAATCACAGGTAAACATTAGCATTATTTAGTGAAAACAATTCAAGATAACGGCAACCGGGTTTTATATTCTGCTCGGGACAGGAAGGATTAACATTTCCACTGGATATAAAATTTTAATTCCCTCACTTGAGGGATGGGGGGCGAAATTGACGTGTTATTGGGCCCCAGCGATCGCGACAACTCGGCTTTGGACCAAATCATAAACACGACACATGCCGACACATACACACCTGAATACTTAATGTATCACTGTAGGCCCATTCGTACGAACTGGTAAAATTTATCTCTACACACTTTGCTCATTTAACAATGAAATTTAATGCAAATAGTTTTGATATAACCACCCGATCTCTGCGATCTCTACCATTATACCTAACTGAAACCCCAGCATGTCTAGAATCCGATCCCTTGAAAACTTATGAAGTGGGTATTTTTAGCCTGAGGAAAAACTGTGGCCATACTTTTCGAGCGGTTGAGTGGTCCACAACTCCACATTGACCTGAAAGCCCAGGGACAGTGGGTTCGACAATTAATAGAAAGCTTAGACTATGAAAACTGTATCGTTATAACCATAACTTAGCTACTATTTGGTGATAGCTAAATGACATAGCCAAATCACCTTATACATAAATCACCTGCTAAAGCAATACAATTTTCTTTAATTAAAGCATTACCTCATGAACCAAATCCCTGTAGCAAATAAATAAAGTTGTGTGTAAATATGTGTTAGAGCTTAGAGCTAGAAGTGGAGCTTATTGCATTAGCTAGGTATCCCAAGACAAGTTATTACACTCGCTTAGGTAGTACATAACGAGCTCGAAAGCTCAGCAGTGGTGATCCACTTATCTCTTCAACTTTTGCATTTCGTGCCGTGCTACTTGCTGCAACGACATAGAACTGAGTGTGGTCGGGTGGATGAAGCGCTATTATAATCTAGTAAAGTTACCGCTAATTTTACTATAGGTAAATATCCTAGTAAGTATTTTAAGGCGTTTTCATTTATAGATTGTTGAGGATTTTAAGATCACACTCAACCCAAATGCGCGTGCCGTAACCGTAGCATTCTCGTCAACATCTTTTATCCGATAATCCGACCTTTATATTAGTTCTGTGACCTCTACTCGCGTGCTCCCTCTAAGCGATGAGAACACTCGAGGAGTCGCAGCATCCTCGCGGTCCCCACGGGAAGCATTACGAAAGTACTAGACACGCCAGATCGATACATTCAGTTAAAACATTATACCCCGTTCGGTTACAAACTACTTTGTTCCCGGCAAAGAAAGAAAGCACTGCCTGGGTCACAGAGCCAAATGTGTAATAGGTTTTCACATCTGCAATTGTAAGCAATGTACTGGTGTTTACAGATAAAGCGCGGTGGGGGAAAATGTGAACTTCCGTGAACCTCTTATAGGTACATATCATTTGACATCTATTAATTGTCCAAATTCATGAAACCATAGTTTATAATGTTTATAAGGTGACTTGTAATTTTTCTTCGTAAGTATTTAAATAAATGTAAGTTATCATCACAACGCCAGACGCACACGTTAAGTATATGTACGCAAGTTTATCTCACAATTTTCTTAGATCCATTCGGCTTACAATTTGTATTTGTAGCTAATCTATGGGCCTCAGTTTTGAGAGTTGTTTCAGTTGGGGACAATTTTATAGTTCTTAATTACCGACTGATATATTGACTGAAAATTAACCATCCTAGAGATAACCGTTTTTGAGAACGCTAGCCAAACTTATTTAGAAACCTGACGTTTCTAAACTAAGCTACAAAATTGCGGCCTAATGCTCATTAAGGTTTAAGGTGGTCGGCCATTAGTCAGGCTCACCATAGGTAGGACAGTTAGCGCCAAACCGCAGCCTACGCTGATAAAACGCTGATATTACGAGTAGGCCCTGTAACTCTGTCACTTACCGAACATTCTACTCAGACAAGCCAGTACACCTGCATCCTCGTGATTCGTAACGTTCATGTGTAATCAGATATCTTAGTTATACTGGTTTATGCCAGGCGAACGCTCACAGCGGTCTTTACTCAATGGAAATTGCAGCGTAGGCCACTGCGCCGCGGCCACAGCGCGTCGCTGCGTCCATCACCGCGACTGCAGCCCTGACTTTGACAACAGCCTATTAATTTTTGCTGCGTTCGTCGCACCCCTGAATTAACGCTAGCCGTGCAAAGTCCACAGCCTACCTATTTGTACACGAAACATTTTAGAGCTCTGGCGGAGAGCTTTTATTCAGAACGCGGACGCTTACCGATCGTTATACATAAGGCCAATAATATAATTGTTGTAATCACGCAAGATGGAAAACGTTTTGAGGGTCAAATTCTAATAAAGCTATCTACCAAGCATGAGCTGTACTATGATTGTACCAATTTGTATTCGGTTGCCCGTGATTTGTGTACCCGAGTTGTTATGTATTAGGTTCTCCTAATAATATATATATATATATATATATATATATAAATCGGTAATTTGAAAGAGGTTATTTTCCCGCGTTCGTGACACTTGACGGCTTCAGGTACTGTCAAGCTACGTTAGGAAGGTTCAGAAGTTTAGGTATATTTCAGACTATAATACAATTTTACACTTAAGTGAGTACTTACATTTTGAAAGACTAGATTACCTATTACTTAGAATTAGCTCAGCAAATACTACGAACTTGCTTAGATACATCTTTTGATTCTACCTCTATAGAAACTATTTATGACATCAACTCTGTCATAGTACTGAAACCATGGGTTTCTAAGTTGAGGCTTAGCCACAAGAATATAATTTTTTTTAAAGTTGACTTACATTATTTACATATTTTCTACAAAAGTTTCACGTTTAACGCTGATTTTTAAAATGTAGATAGATCAAAATAAAGTACTGGCCCTAATACCTTCAATGTGAAATGTAAAGGGTACCTTAGATAATTGCATTTTTATAGTAGGAACCTAGCGTAGATTTTTTATGAAACAAATAATCGAAAATTGAAGTTACATTACATACTTATCTTCTACATAAGTTTCGCGTTTTACGCCGATTTATTGTATGTAGGACTGGAGGTTTATCAAAATAAAGTACTTGAGGTACAATTTTGTACCGGCTAATATCGTACCAGTCAGACTTCTAGTAAATCCATAGGTACACAAGAAAAGTTCCAAAACATTACCCCACCATTACCCTACACCCGTACATATACAAACTTACGTTTCAACGATCTCGGTTTCGCCTGTTTCCTTCTCGACATGACTCCAACAAATCACTTCACTTGCACATCGCGTATCGTGCAAAGTTGGCGGGGTCGCGGGACCGACGGCACGGGGGCGAGGGCGGCCGCTCCACGCGCACTGAGCTCTGGCGCCCAACAAGTGGCAATAACAATGTAACCTGCGCAAACTCATAAGTGCCCGATCTTGTGCGTATCTTACAGAGTTTGTGGACGGGAGAGCCTGCGAAAATGTGAGTCCTTATTTTTTTATAAGTTCTGTCATTATCACTACATTAAACGTAACGTCAGGTAAATGTTATGAAAAAAGTTCTGAATACAAAAAGTATCTAAGCATACTTACCAAAATACTTACCTATTGTTGTATTTGGCCTTTTTATTTACCAACATAACGTTTTTTCCTTTCCCGACTGCATCCGAGAGGAGGCCGACGACCGCTTTACCGACCTAATCCCAAGAATTGGCGCATACACTAGGTATAAGTAATTATAGTCGTGTTTGCTTTTTGACCTTTAAACTCAGAGGGGAGACGGGCTTTTTGGGGCTAGCCTGGGTTTCTTGCTATGTTTTCCTCAATAAAAATAATTATCATATGCTATATGCTATCTCGCTTAAATATAAATGTTATATTTCTATGTTTCTAGAAATATATTGGCACCTACCAGTACTTACACAGATAGACAGCACTGAAAGCACCAAGATATCGGTCACCTCCATTCCGGTGAGAGAATGCAAAGAGGAGCTAAACTCGATAGGCAAGCAAAGAAATGTCACGGTGGCATGGGTACCGGGGCATTAGGGAGTAACTGGAAATGAGAAGGAGACGGAATACATTGGTCCAGAACCAGGTTTGTCTATGTCGCGAAGGGAGTTCTAGAAAAAGTAAAAGTGAAGGAGGCATAGAGATAATGGGAAGAAGAGACTGGATGCAGACAGTCAAAGATGATGATAAGTGGTATAGATCATAGGAGAACGAGTAAACTTTTGAAAATAGGTACATAAGAGCAGTCTGAGACTACTGACTGGTATTATTACTGGTCATAACACTCTTAATAGACATATTAAGATAATGGGCATAAGTAGAGACGTCTCCTGTCCACATTGTGGTAAGGAGGAGACCAGGTTGGCTTTACTAGCAGAATGTATTATGTATGCGATGCGATGCCGAACATAAAGATGTCCTTCTGTTCTGCAGGAAAACGAGAAGATTTCAGGAGAATAGTGTAGGAATGCTGCCGTGACAGTAACTCATAGCTCCAACTTCAGGGAATTGGGCTGAATGAACGCATCGAGCGATCGACAGCCCGCTTGCTTCTGGCCGGACATCCCTGCTCTACATCTACATCTACCTGAGTAACTTACTTAATGGGGAAGAAATACTAACTATACCAAGTTCAATGTACTCTAGAGCTTTCGGCCTAACGTAGTGGAACGGCGACCTTGGAGGTGCTACTGTGGTGGATGGAGTTGACCCGCGCAAGCCGGCGTACGGCGGGGCACGTGATGTGCGGCGAGAGAAACTTTGTCGACCTGGATATACAATAATATAAAAAAAGATAAACACGTCGAAGCGCAATCCTCATGGGATAAATATAAGCGCCGAAAATCTCTATTGATCTCTATTGTCACGGATATGAAGGGTAGAGGTAAGGAGAACATTATCTTATGGGAGAACTGTAGCTAAAGTGTCCAGTTGGCAGCTATAAATAATAGTTCGACATCGTTCCGGTTGTGCTACGGTAGCACAAGGACATGTAATTTTTTTATGATACAGAAGGCAAACGAGCAGACGGATCACCTGATGCTAAGCGATTACCGCCGGCCATGGACACCTGCAACACCAGAGGGGTTGTAAGCGCGTTGCTGGCCTTTAAGATGGGAGTACGCTCTTTTCTTGAAGGTTTGAAGGACATCTTTCTCTTTTACACGGAATAAGGTGTAAATAGAATGACAGACCGCGACTTTGGTCTACTCCTCATATCTCATTCTTGCTCTCTGTCGTAGGTCATTACCCCTTAACGGACGTCCTGCGATACGGCGAACCACTTTCCACTCGATCGAAGGCCTCGGGCCTAGTGAGTATTGTATTCTTTGCCTTTGACCGTAGCAAGGTCATGGGTCGACACGCCTGTCTATGAGTACTTTAACTAAGCGCGGCAATCTTTTGGTAGATTTGATTTTGCGGCTTTTTACTGACATGAGGGTTTGCCAGATATACCCAAGCTAAAATATATAAATATTTTCCGTTTGTATTTATTATCAATTGAAATATCATTTTTTGTGTAGAGTTTGTGCGGATGCGGAAAGAAAAGAGTCGTGCGATGTATGGGGCTCAATACATTCCACGACTCTTCTCTTTCCGAACAGACTCCACATAAAAATATTTTTTGACCCAAAATTGCCCAAAATGCTCTAGAATTTACGAATGTAGTGTTTATTTTATTACGTTTTCATCAAAGAGTAATGTAAGGTTTACATAACATGAAACGTCATAATCATAACGTGATAAAGAGAAAAACACGCCTATGGAAAGTCAATGTCACAGATGTCAAAACAAGTTCGCCGAGAATGACGGAAGTAAATCAATGATCATATGTGCAGGAAAACAGTTAACTTTTATACCGCTATTTTAGCTATAAAAATTCCAGTGTTAATCCCGAGCTGTAAATAATGGATTTGCCCTTCGAAGTGAGTAATCATTACACTCAAAAAAGTAGTATAATCCCATGACACCATGCATTTAGCCAAGTCCTTTGTTACCTTGCATATTAAGTTTTTTCACGTGATCTGATTACCTAAACAGAACTCGCTTTATCTTGGTGATAATCTTTGTTTTCTTTGTTTGATATGACCAGTATAACAATAGAAAAAAATACACAAACTCCCTCTATTTTAGATATGAAAGAACACTAGTATTTTATGCTGTTATAATTTTATTTATAAATAATATGTTTTTATTATTATTTAATCGATTTTTTAAATATGTCAGCCTTTTAGAAAATATGATACTTTTATTTACATGAAATCATATTTAAAAAGATATGTTTTATTCATATTTCAGGTATTAGTCTACATTTTTAAATACTTACCAAAATCTGATAGAAAGGCTGCCAGTGAAACATGCCGCGCGTGGTATCTCGCTGCAAATGCCCATTGTTTTCTAAAAAACAAATTAGTTATTTTATACAAAACTGTGTTCAGTGAAGATACATCTTTATTACAAATTTATGAAGATTCTTCTACAATATATCATAATTATTTATTCAATGAAGTTGAAATATCAAATAAATTACTGGGATTCTGGGACAGAATGGGAGATTATATTTTAAGCCTCACTCTAAGAAACTGTGATATTTGTGAAAAAGTGTTTGTACACATTTTGCAAAAATGTACAAATCTTGAATCATTGACCATCCAAAGTTGTAGAGAGCTATTTATGTCTGGGAGACTGTTAGAAGGAAAGACTGAAGGACTCTTGGCAGAGAATCTAGAAAATCTGAAAGTTCTCAGCTTGTGTGGTAATCAGTACCTTACCGATGCTCTGTTTAACAGATTTGTCATGGCAGCACCAAGGCTAGAAGAGCTCAATCTATCGGCATGCTCTCTTCAATTCCATTTGGGCTTGGTCAAAAAATTTTACTCAGCTGGGACAGATATAACCCTGAATCCGTCTGAAAGTGTACTAACCTTTTACTTTGTACATCAATTTATTACCTCTAAAGCAAGAAATATCAAAAAACTTCTATTTTCTAATACTCTTATTGATGGAGCAGCTCTAAAATCTCTTGCAGAGACCCCTGGTCTTAAGCTACAATTACTTGAAGTGCGATCATGTGATCAGCTCACAAACACTGGAATCCTAGCCCTAACATCTCATCAAACTTCCTTAAGAGAGCTGGATGTAAGCTTATGTAGCAGAGTCACAGATCAGTCACTGGTTCATATCTGCAAGAATCTAGTGAACTTAGAGTACCTTAATGTGCAGAGATGCCGAGCAGTCACAGACCTAGGAGTCATGGAACTGCATCGGTTAAAGAAACTGAAGTCATTAAATGTGTCTGAATGTGAATTGATAACCAAAGATGGATTGAGCAAAGGTATCTGTCCTGAAGATAATATTTTATTAGAAGATTTGGATATACATTCATTAAATTTAGATCAGACTGGACTGATTATGATTTTGGAAAAATTACCTAATCTGCGTTCGTTGGATATAAGTTACTGTTTCAATGCAGTTACTGATACATCAATTCAGGTGATATTTAAAAATCAGGTATTGTTGCAAAGTTTAAAAATGAGTTACTGTGATAAAGTGTCAGATGCTGGATTGACTGGCATGGGAAAATTGGAGGTAGAGGGAGAAAACGATGGACCTATAATGTCTAGTTATGATAACAGCAGTACACATCAGAGAATTTCGCTTGGATCCAGGGCTGAAGAAGAGATAGTCCGAGATGCTAAAAGAAAATTGGATGTTATGAGAATGTGTGAAAAAATTAATACAAATACTTTCACAGGCTACTCTTTGGCTCGATTGAAAAATCTACAAGTATTGGATATCAGTGCATGTAACAGGATTACAGATGTCAGCCTTACTTACGCCTTTAACTTTAAAGAACTATTTATTTTGAATCTGAGTAGATGTCAGCAGATTACCTATGAAGGAATAGTTCATCTAGTTGAAAACTGTCCCAGTATTGAACACTTCAATTTGATTGATTGCTACAATTTAAGGGATGAAGCAGTAACAGAAATTGTTAAAGGATTACATAGGCTCCAGACTTTAGAACTGAAGGTATATGATTTTATTCATTATGATCATTAATGTAATTTTTCTTGGGTGATCCATTTTTGAGGTCAACGATCATGTTATATAGATTTTCCGCTCTTGTACACCCTTATACCTTATTGATTATCGTTCGTATTTAATTGCTTTGTGCGTAAAAATGGAAAGTTAACAGGATAAAGAATTGATCGTTGATATCTAGCGTATCGTGTTGGTATTTACAACTACTTATTGCCTATTATATTATACTTAACACATTCACTGCCAGACAAAAAACGCCGCACTACCCCAGAAACCGGTGGTCTATAGCTGCGTACAAAACAACCCGCCCAGCGGGTTGTCCGGCATCCAGGGATCGGAACCGGTTTTTTGCAAAAACTTCGATATAACCATATATTTCGGTTTATTTTTTACTCTAAATGTAGGACTCAGTTGTGTTTTCTGATAATTAGAAATGAAGTAATTAACAAAGAACGAAAAAATACCGTTTTCGTTCCCATACAAAAAATACCGGTTTCCGATCCCTGCCGCTGCCGGCATCTGAACAAAGTTCACGAGCGCCCACCAGGTGGGTTCCAGGCAGTGAATGTGTTAAGAATGTCAGGTGAATTATGAAAATCATCCATAATTCCATCAGGTTAGAGTTCACTTTTGGAATTTTCCGACAATCTTAAGTGTCGTAATTACCCGAACACACCTTGAATAAATGAATGGTGGACATGATATATGTTCTATTATGTTGTCCGTGTCACACAATGTTATATAACTACAAGTATAGGAGTAGGAGCGCCATAGTCTCCCACAGTTTTGGACTAAGTATTGGGAACTATGACAAATAAAAACTTTAATTTTAGTGGCCGATTAATTCATATGATTGCAAGTGTTACAAGCATATATTTATATTATATCATTATAAACTCAAATACCTACCATGCGATTTACACACGTAGACACATTTTTAAAAGCTTTTTTTATTCATTCCAGGGTTGCAATCAACTGACGGATAAAACACTGGAGTCAGTACAGACGTATTGTAGAAAACTGAAGTTTTTGGACGTGCAGGGCTGTCGCAACGTGTCCCCCGAGCTTGCCTGTCTGATCGGCAGCAACATGCCCACGCTTCACACGGTGCTCATGACCAAACCAGGGCCCTACGTGGTCGACGGTGTCAAACAAAGATCTCCAGCGGCAGCATTTTTGCCGGCACTCATGAGAAAATTTCGTTTACATTAATATAAAGCAAATAAGCAAGCAAGCAAATAGCTCTTTTATAATCATAAAGCAAATAAGCAAAAACATCGTTGATGTTTTTATACTTTTGAAACGATAACAATAAAGATGAACTTTAAATAGGTAAGTCGCTTTTTAGGAGCCTAATACGGTCACGTCTGAAAATATAGATACGAACCACAAAGTGCCAAAAATATGTATACAACTTAATATATGGGCAGGGCAATAAGGTCGTGTATACATATTTTTGGGACTTTGTTCGTATCGAAGCCAAAGTTTAGTATCCGCTGTATTTCTGACAACAATCGTAATATGTAGGTAAAGTAAGGATGCTAAGCACTAAGAATTTCTTACATTGACCCGCTTGTTCCTATCTCTATCGCACGCGGATAATTACATTGCTGTCCCGCTCGCACAGTGGCATTGACCGCTGGCATCATGGGCGGGATCGGGACCGCGCAATCCCAAAATTTTCGCTTGTTGTCCTAAATTTAGATAGAAGGTACCTAGTTGAAATTTTCATTGCCTTTAACAAAACATTTTCTATTATTTACTTCATACTTACAACGAAAAAAATTAACAATCTGATATCTTTCCACTTTATGCGTAGTGTAATTTTCATCACACTTGCTTGAAAAAGATCTGATTTCATGCAAGTATACTGAAGGACAAAGGCATATATTGTTCCAGGGAAAAAAAAACTATATTTCCTGAGGGAGTTTTTATAATTTATTTTTAATGGTTTATGTTTAAAAAAAATTGATTAATTTTATAGCCGTTTCAAATATTTTTATTTCGTTCGATGCCTTACCTGTCATGAATGACAATATGGCGGACGAATGTTTGAAATGTCACCGTATTTAAACATTGTTTCGCTTAAAATTTAGTTTTTTCTTTGACAGTGTGATGAAAAACATTATGTGTAGCTCTGGGAGTAAGAATATTGCAAACTCGAGTCTTTAATGTACTCCAGTCTACTGCTGTCGTGCATCTAAAGACCTCATTTGCAAAATCTCACTTACCCCCCTTGTTGCACAATGTACTAAGTATTATGCGCCCTCTACTGTTTTCCGGACATTTTATTTTCTTAGGAAAGGATTTTTACATACTATGCCTAGCATAAACAAAGGCAAGGTAATGTGAACACAGGACTCGATGCCCATGCCCACCGACTTGTCTAGTTTAAGGCAATTTAGCACTTTACTACTTTTATACTTAAATAAAAAATAATAGTAGATTATACAGTATGGGCTTCACGATATTAGACTTTAAAAACATAACAGAACTATGAGAAGTGAAATCACATTATAACCCGGTGGGTTATAATGAAATTCAATACAATATTACTACCCAGCTAAAGCCAAGGGCTATAATGATTAACGGCCCGATTCGAAGAATGATTAAGACACGTTTAAGATCTTTAAAAGATCGATAACTAAACAACATGTCAATTGACGTTTATTTCGATTCCGCTGTGATCCCAATAATATCTATCTACAATATTTCTAACGTCAAAGTGACATTGGTTGCCCGAATCGAGCTGCTTCTGTCAATTATACGACACATAAACGATATCTAAATGAGAACTTATCGTTATCGTATTTCATTCTTCGAATCGGGCCGTAGCTTTTGGTAAGGTTTGCATGATAATATAATCGTTGGCATTGTCGAACAGATGGTGTGAAAACTACATTAGCTCATGCCCGCCTTCACGCTTGTGACGCACTGACTGACTGCGTACTAACCTAAAAAAGTTATTCAATTTAAGAAGAGCACTCCAGCCAACGACGCCGCTATCTGGCCAAATCGGAGGTGTTAGATTGTCATTACTTCATGTTGTATTATAGAAGCCTTTGAAAAGCGCTCGAACAGGATAGGGAGCGTGCATGAACTGTAGGAGGCAGCACGGGAGCCGTCAGATTTTTGTTGCGAGGCGTAAATTTGATGTTTATTGTTCCGATGTAGCCCACAAGATGGCGGACCCTCCAACGCGCACGGTCCCTATAAGCGTGAGTGACATGCATATTTGATGTATGTATTTGTATTCCAAGAAAGTGTATGGTATGAGAATCTACTTACAATCGCCATCAGATATGGGCATCGGATCGGCCAAGGTGTTAAAAATTATCTGAATAAAAACTCAAAAACTGTATCAGACTTTAAAGCGCAATATTAGATGTTTTGGAGCATCTTGACCGCCCCGATATAATGACGACTGTGCATACTGCATTCCGTTGTACATTAATTATATTAATCTAATTAACATTTTCGGTGCGGAATTCCCTTAATAAATGATATGTGAAAATTATGAGATGAATATCCTTGGCAGCAAGTGCTAACCGCTGTTTTTTTGTAATAGCTGTATGTTTGTACTTTTAATTTGCCAACACTAATTGAAGGTCAACCGGGATAATTGTGATCATGGACTACGAGCGCATTCTCCAGAAAATTAAGAGTTACTCTTTATACTCAGGTATAGATCGTGTCATTATCGAAGACGCGTGCCTTGACTCGTATTGTCATGTTTTTAAAGGTTAAATTTGACAAATCGGCGCGACATCGTGGATGACACGAACTATACCATTGTATTTCTTAACAGGCATGGAAAAGGGTTAAGAAAGCATAAATCTTTCCCATAGTCGCAATTACCCTAGTTACATCATGTGGGTAACTATAGTAGTAAAAAAGAAGAATTGGCCACCACATCTATAGCAGATGATTGTTGCAGTGTCGGGTAAAATCAGGTGTTGCGGGGAGGTTGCAACCTCAACTACGAGTATAGTAGTATGATACTACTTATTAATGGAATGTTATTCAAAAGATATTGGATTAAACTAACTCCTCAAAGGAAATTGTAGAATAGCTGTGATAATTTAACATTAATTTAATAGGTAAGTACTTAGTACAAATTCTGCATAATACTAATTAATCTTTAGTTTAGTGCAATAAATTATTTATTAAATATTACCTCCGTCATTGTATACCTGAACCTTATCCACAAAATTCATCCCATGTACGAATTATTCGGTTTTAGGTATTTTTGTTCCATACAGATACTGACACTGAGCATTCCACCAATGATCGCTAAATAGATTTTGTAATGAATAGACAATGACGACTGACGTGTGACGATCCACACGAAGCTAAGGATGGTATTGCACCTGTCCAATGTGCATTACGTGTAGGTACAGAATTCTCCCGGTACTGAGTTTTTATGGCGAGAACCGGGAGTTCCCGGTTCCTGTACTGTATTTGTATAGAAAACGAGTACAGGGAGCACTCCCTAATTACGGCTCACTCTCTCATTAAGCAAAATACTCATTGGACCAAGAAATTGGACAGGTGGACCATCCTAACTACCGCCATACAATCGAAGTCTCGCCCTCTTTCTTGAGGCCGGCCCGGTACAGACGGGATGATCAAATAGACCGATTTGATCAGAAAAGAAATTGGTGACAATCTCCAATTTAATCACCAATTTTAGATTTATGGTAATGTTTGAGCAATCTAAATTTAAAAAGCGGCCAAGTGCGAGTCGGACTCGCCCATGAAGGGTTCCGTACCATTTATGACGTATTAAAAAAACTACTTACTAGATCTGGTTCAAACCAATTTTCGTTGGAAGTTTGCATGGTAATGTATGTCATATATTTTTTTTAGATTTTTCATTCCGTTATTTTAGAAGTTACAGGGGGGGGGGACACACTATCTTTCACTTTGGAAGTGTCTCTCGCGCAAACTATTCAGTTTAGAAAAAAATGATATTAGAAACCTAAATATCATTTTTGAAGACCTATCCTTAGATACCCCACACGTATGGGTTTGATGAAAAAAAATTTTTCTTTAAATTTTTATGACGTATTAAAAAAAAACCACTTACTAGATCTCGTTCGAACCAATTTTCGGTGGAAGTTTGCATGGCAATATATATCATATATTTTTTTTAGATTTTTCATTGTGTTATTTTAGAAGTTACGGGGGGGGGGACACACTTTTTTCCACTTTGGAAGTGTCTCTCGGGCAAACTATTCAGTTTAGAAAAAAATGATATTAGAAACCTCAATATCATTTTTATAGATACCCCACACGTATGGGTTTGATGAAAAAAGATTTTTTGAGTTTCTGTTCTAAGTATGGGGAACCCCCAAAATTTATTGTTTTTTTTCTATTTTTGTGTAAACATCATAATGCGGTTCATAGAATACATCTACTTACCAAGTTTGAACAGTATAGCTTTTATAGTTTCGGAAAAAAGTGGCTGTGACAGAATCGGACAGACAGACGGACATGACGAATCTATAAGGGTTCCGTTTTTTGCCATTTGGCTACGGAACCCTAAAAATGCCCCCATATGCGAATACTATCGTTACAAATTGGTATTCTTGCGTGCGCGCCTCCATTTTATCGGTGATATCGGTCATAATACTCATAATAGACGGTTGAAATATGCAAGCCAAATTGGCGTTTACGTCCGCACCGCCTGATTTGATCAGGAAATTTAATCAGATATCAGAATCAGGCGAATAAATTAGCCCTTTCAGACTGGTATTATTACTATTATATGTACGTTGCTAGAAATTGTAATAGAGACCTATAAAAAAAAGCGAGGTTTACTCACAAAACTTCTATTCGCTTTATTTTCTTAGTATTACATTTTGCAACAAAAACGACGAATACCCGACAGTGGTTATGTTTAACAAGGGGGCAAAATTAATGTATAACCGCTCTTGCTAATATTGATACTCGTGGTTCAATTTTGGAATCTTTCGCTTGCTCGGGTTTCAAGGCAGTGGTTTAAACAAACTTTGCCCCTTTCACTCAAACACACAATTTTCCACCACACCAACGCGAGGAAAATACTAACTATCCAATACCAAAAAAATCGAATTAAATCAAATCCAAATGAACGTAATAAAAAAATGTTTTTTTTTATATACTACGTCGGTGGCAAAGAAGCATACGGCCCGCCTGATGATAAGCAGTCTCCGTAGCCTATATACGCCTGCAACTCCAGTAGAGTTACATGCGCGTTACCGACCCTAACAACCCTCCCACCCCTATCATATCATATTGATATTGTATCATTCAAAGTCGACATTTAAAAGTAAATTCTACCAGCTAACATAAGGAAACAACTCAAAATTTGCATCTGATTACTCGTACTTAGCCCAACAGCCTTAGATTACATGAGGATAAAATGCAACTTTTTCATTGGTGTTTGAACAATCAAGAGGGCCTTTACCAGTTGGTGTGGTGAAAAGATATATTCATCATCATCCTCCTAACGTTCGTATACTGTGACGGCGTCCGCTTTCCTGCTTTTCTTTTACCAATTCGCTCTATCCCTGTCCTGGACATCGTTTTCAGCTATTCAAATTTCTATAAAGAAAAGCACCTACTGTATGTAATTTCATTAATTCTATAATAATATAATTGTATTTTTTCTTCTTTAATGCATATTAATTATAAGATGTAATGTTTTGAAAAGATGTATCCCGCCGAGTTTCTTGCCGGTTCATATTGGAATACCCTCCTCAGTGGGGGGATTCAAATCTTCTCGGGTCAGAGGCGTGACGCGCATTGTAATATGCCTACTTGAATAATAAACTATCTTAATCTTAACCCACAGGCGTTTAAATCCTTGGCGCTAACATTGCACCACCGCTGGCGCTGCCATAGTTTGCAAAATCTTGGTAAGGGCTCTGTTGCCTAACGTACTCATACCCAATACCCAAACCACCTCAGCCGACGGAGCTTAGTTATCGGCGACGTCTCTTATTACACATCATCATCAATCCTGGAGACGCCTGACATCCACCTCGGCATCTTCATCTCTTCCACATAGATGACTTGGACATGTCACCGAGTTACTGGCCATCAAAGAGAATTTGAAATAGAGGTGGATTGTCAAAGAAAACTTTGTAGCTTCAGTAAATTTACTGCCATCTTTCGACACAATATTAAAACTTTTAGAACGTCATTTGACGTTGATCCTTATTCTTTGACGATCCACTTCTCTTGCTGGCCATATTTCACTATCATAAGTGAGAACCGGCCTTATGGTGGTCTTTTATAAACGAGGCCATTAATTTTTATCGGCATTTTATTGTCGGTGGTCACACCAGTCTCATTACCTCTCTCAAACGTAGTGATTATATGCTCTTTGCCTCTCTCCATTTTAACCAGGCGGCAGCAATCCTGTGTTGAATGTTGTTCTCCAGTGAACCGAAATCGTGCACAATGCTTCCGAGGTTATTTGTACTGGTTGCATTTCTTTACTTCCTGTCAGTTATGGTTTAAGATATTTTATTCTCATAAGATTTACATAATAAATCACTTACTGAGAAAACATATTATGTTAACCAGAATTAGCTCGAGGCAATGTACCCCCTCGTATGTGTAAGCACTGATCAGTGCGAACGAATTTAAATTCGTGCGCACTGATCTGTGCTTAGACATACGAAGGGGTACTCCATGAACTGCGTTTTTTGAACACTCGGCACAAGACCGCCCCTTTGCAACTGATGCTTCCACGAGAGTAATAATCTTTGCAGCCTCTTCTCAGTTCTCGGTACAAACAAATATATATTATGTACTTACTTAAATGTTCGTGCCAAGTTTCATGTTATTTCAAAATCTCATTTTTAAAATAAGAGCGTAACTTCGATTGTATGGAAGCAGCTTTTTGGCGGCGGGTTCGTTCCAGACTTTAACCTCTTGAACGCCAGACAGTGAAGGAATTTGCCGTGCCCCGGACGCAGGCGATCACGATTATTTAAACGAAATTGAACTTTACGGAGTCGCGCGTTAGTCCCTATTGCATTAGCGAAACTGTCGGCTGTAGCCGTCGTTGGCGTCCTTGGCAAGTATTTCAGATGTCGGCCATAGCCGACGGTGGCGGTCAAAAGGTTAAGTGTGGTGTGTTATAAGGGGCATGGCACACTGCGTCCTATTTGCACGTCGCTCCGAGGTTTGAGGGAGACAACGCTATGCGCCTTTTATAGCGACGTCCCTCTCGCACGTCGGAGCAATGTGCGAATCGGACGCAGTGTGTCATGCCCCTAAGTGGTTAGGAAAGGAAGCCAATACAATTGAAAGTGTCAGTCTAGCTAGAGAGGGTTTTAGACAAATTTATAAAGTCTACCAAAGCAAACGAGTAAAATAAAAGTCGCTTGTTCATCTCAACCTTTTATTAATCTAATATTAAAAATAACTTACATAAATTTAACGAAATATATATTATATCCTTACATACTTTATTCTACCAAACTTTGTTCATAATGAAATTAAATGTTTTATACAATGGTAAATTATTATCTACGTTATATAATCTGACCTAGTCTGGTCTAGTTCACCAGCGTTCATCACCATAGCTGAAGGTGCGTGAGACGTTCTTAATTAGGGCGCGTTTACACTGGCTCCACTGCCGCGTTCGACTATAGATATATAGATAACACCATATTCTTAGCCTGGACAGTAATTTTGCATGCAGCAGCAGTTTTCGAAGTGTAAACGCGCCTTTATCAGCATCAGTCTCCGCGTGCAGTGCTCTACAAAAACATCTACGCTTTTAATGCATTTATATCTCTAAATTGACTGTAAAAGGGATGTCAAGAGATTTGTATTGCGTTAGTAGCAAATATATCCTAAAATCACAAATAGACGAAGATACTAAGGCGACAATCGCTCGTGTACTACACAAACTGCATTTGTTAACACCTAATATGGTTCCAGACTGCCAGAATTCAAATATCATAGGCAGTAACGTCATATCACACAGTTACATTACGAAAAGACGCATGAAACAAATTTCTCTGGTTTTCACGTCTCACTGATTTCAAAATCAAACTGGGTTATTTTTTCATCAAATTGGTAAACTTCGGACGGACTTCAGTTTAAGGCCATCATTAAACAAAATTCCGACGACCACGAATAACTTGAGCTGGCAATCATGACTTGAAATAAAAACGATTATATAATAAAGACTTATCGATCCAAAATTGCGTAAGTAAACTTTGTATTAGATGGCAGCACCAACGAGGTTTCTGTCCATTTTGTATAATGTTTTGAAATTGAATTTTATCACAGCACTATCTATTCCAAATATTACGACGAATCATGCGATGGCGTTGTGATAGAGGTAACGAATATGCGACATAATATATAAAGGAACTGACATGGAGCTCACAACGTTTTTTTTAATGTAATGCTCAACTAGTAGCACCATCCGCAACAGTAATTTGTATGGATATTGGCAGTCTTTATAATATGCTTATATCTGCTTGAAAAACAGAGAAATAATTATGTCATCCAATGTTTAATTAGTATTTCATAGTTTCACAGTGCCTCGGTTTAACTGTAACATTGCGTTACTTATATGAGCAATAAATAAATAAATGTGGCATCATAAATTAATCTCGGATTTGTAATATGACGTCACTGTCATCTGCCATTCGCATAAGACCCTGTACAATTACACAATTATAATACATTACAAATTGTTACAAGTAAATAATTGATACTGATATTATTATATTACTTAGACATAGCAAGGTTTTTGTATTCTCAGTTCTAGTGTTATCAAGAATGTTATAACAGTACTGGATCTTGCACGTAGATATCTTTGAGGTTGCCTTTATTCATATGTCACTCTTGTCTTGAAAAAACCTTTAGCTATATTAAGAGTTACCACTTATACCTAATTTCAAGAAAATACTCTGAAGGAAGAAACAGACCATATATGTGTATTGTAATAGGTAAAGGTCATATTCTATTGCCTCTAAAAGTTTGTTTAACGTACAACCTCCAGTGCTTTTATAAATTGCATGAGTGTCATCAATAGATAAACTAACACCACTAGCGTATTGGACCATTAGTTCCCAAGGTGTCCAAAGTTAAGATTATCGTTGCCATCTTATCTACTGTGTGTATGAATTTAGTACTTAACAAAAAAGTATTTCAGTCATGGAATAGGTGATTGTAAATGCGTGACGTAATTAGGAACCAAAGAGTAAAGAGCTGTAACTAGTTTAAAACATTTCAGCGACATAAATTGTCACGTTTTTTTCTAAACACACTGTAAAACTAGGAAATATAAAAGCTTGGTTAAGTAACAAAAAATTGTTCAACCCTCATATTACGATGTTTCCTGTGTAGGTCAACATTACGTCTCTCTACTTTTTGGTGGGCAGGCACTAGGTTGAAGGCAGATTCTATATTACCATCATTAAAGATTTATTACTAGTAGGAGAGGTATACCTAAGAAATATTCATGCCCGAAATATAACAGCTAATGTACATATATGTCGCTGTATATTACGCGGTAGTTCTGGCTGACAAAACATGACGTTCGTAAAATTGGTTCCACTGTAGTTGTCAATATATATATGGCACTGTATACTATACAGTGTATAGCGCCTAGAAGTTCAGCTGTCCAATGCAGAGGCATGACTTTTGCCTCTTCTTTGCAATCATAGATAGGGAAGAAACGACGTAAAACAGTCCGTTCACTCTGTGATTTTACATATACAGGCACTTTGCATTTAGGTACAAACAAAAGAGCAGTGATCATTTACTCATAGCCGCGTCATTCGGTAGACACATTTCTAACTTGTAAATTTAATTTCAAAAGTATGTTAGTTGCTCGCTTTTAATTACTTTTGTAGATTGCTTTTGGTAGCAACAGCAGGTAGCAAATCTGCTTGTGTTGTGCTCCCCGTTCGAGTTCAAGCTGTGAGCTCGAAACGGGAGCAATTAAGATGGGAATACCTATTTTTATGGTAAATTGAATGTCAACCAAAAAAAGACGAACAATATGACGTAAGGTTTTCAGAATTAATAAGTTAGGCCATATCGATGATGTTCATCGAGTTAATACATTTCAGTAGGTATGTGGATATGAATAAGTGGCCGTGACGGGCAAAACGTCCCACTTTGTCGCTTGCCATAACAACGCCTTGTTAGGCTATTCGCATAACATACAAGGAAATCTTGTCCTTATGGTAAGCGATAAAGTGGGACGTTTTGCCGGCCGCGGTCACATATATTTGTTGTATAAATGCCACGATTTTCGGGTTTTCTTAGTATAGATACGACCAACGTTTCGAAGGTCAGTCCAATTTAGTTTTAACATGGTTAGTTAGGATAAAAAAAACATTGGTCGAATCGACGCTAAACTAGATATTACATTTAAAAACAAAATATGACTTCACCCTACTACACGGTTAAGTTATTATAGTATCATTTTCCATTTCATCAAGCCACATAGAATTCATAAAAGATGACAGAGATACATTTAGACAAACTTAGGTCTATGATAACTTAATCATTGAGATTAATTAATTACTTAGGTATGAATTGTATAGATATTTAAAATTATAAGTAGTAGTACATTTTGTTTAATGAGGAGTCTTTGCCTCAACGCAAGACATACTAAATAAGGTCAACCATGGCCTCAACGAAAATAGGTAGGTAAACATGCAATAGAATGATTTAATCATTATTGAATTAGTTAAATAACAATAATAATTATATTGACTCGTTAGGAAACAGATATTCTCAAATATAAAATATTAAACATCAGCGCTTCACTATTTTCAAAAACAAAAAAACATATTTTTTAAATATTAACCTGTACAAAATTTACATGGAAACAAGACCAAATACATTATTATGTGTTGCACTTAGCCGATCAGATAAAGTATATATACAAACAAATTAAAGGACACGGCAAGGCTCACACGCAGTAGTGCGACATTGCATTAGATACATTTCGCACTTGTGACATATCACTATGTTCATCATACATTAGCTTGAGCCTTTTCCCATTGGCAAAGGGGCGTTGACACTGGGTAGTCTGCTGCCGTATTCGACAGTCGATAGCCACAGTGTTAAAATAACATGGCGCTGTCGGCTATCAAATGTAACCTAGGCCTCGTGTAAACATACCCTTATACCTCGGCCTGGAAGTCTTCGGGCGACTTTCCCCTACGCTGTAGTTGTCAACGTCGAGCAAATTCCCACGGAGCGATTGTTTCACGGCTCTTAAGTTATAATTTAGGACGACGTTTGCGTTCTTCAACCGTTCATAACGTATACGCGACGCCGAGTGGCGGGGGCTCATGGTTTCTGCGGGAAGGCGGGCGAGCCCAGCTGCACCTGAGGCGTGTTCAGCGTGTAGCTAGACGGGCTTGGCGGCGCCGGCGCCTCTTGAGAGTTATCGCTCGCCAACTCTAGGTTCATATCCTCAAAGTAAGGAATATTCCCTGTATACGACATAAGCTGATTCCCCTCAGCTGAAATTACCCAAGAAAAAAATATTCGTTAGTCTATTTTGTCGTGGTTCAATACAGCAAATGATAGCATAGAGATTGAATTAGAAGCGAACGTAAGGATGAGACCAATGAGATACAAGTGTGAAATGCTAATTTATGCATCAAGACACATTACTTATTATTTAACAACCACACCACAATGAAATGCCAAGACCGAGATTGTCTAGCCGTGGATGTATTTAGTTCGATCAACGAACGTTAAAAGCAGAAGCGTTTGAAGCATTTTATCCCACCATATTTTACATCGGCTTTTGAACTTCATGTTGGACAAAAATGCAAAGCGAAATGTTACCATTACAGGAGCAATTTTTTTTTACTTTCAATGTATTGCTGTGGCGTTAGTGAAATAATACCTATCCAATACTTTTCCTCTAAACTTGACGCTACTTGATACTTTCACTTGATAGTAATTTGGTAAATCGACATTGAAATAACATAATATGTTATCAATATGAATAAGAGATGCCTGACGTTCACCTTAAAATGGAGTCTGGAGTATTTTTCCAGTAAATTCTTTAACTGATGTTCTATGATGAAGGAATAAAACGTTCCATGCGTTCCCGTCTAAATCAATTACTACGTACTAAATTTATTTGTACATCTCCTCCAGTGTCAAATTCATTTAATTGATAAAAGAGGGACTATTTTATCATTAACTTAATTACCTATCTTATAAAAGTTATAAATAATATCATTCATGCATTTGTTTATTCTAATTCATTATCTAAAGTCGATCTAAAGCACTGCATATTTACAAAAATATTTTCTGTCCAAGCTGCCATTTTTGCAAAACAAATATACCGTACCTACAGTATAAAAGAGGAAGAAAGATATTATATCATGTACAGTCTTTTTTCCACATCATCAATAAAAAATGCTATAAAAACAAACCAATTTCACTTCATTCTTTACTAAAAAGCACTAGCATTAAATCTAAATCTCAAATCAACCAAAAATATAAAGCAAATAATATATAGGTACGTAAAAGATAAGATAAAGATAACGAGGGTGACAAATATTGCGTTACACAAAGACAATAATAGAAGTAGCATATAACATGCAGATCCGATTCCTGTTAAAGGTGCGCTCAACAGATACTTGCACCTAAATATAATAATTTAGTAATTTTATCTACACACATATCATAAATCCTCTATGGTGCCTTCAATATCCGTAAATAATGGCCAACATTACGATAAACTGTTTTGTTACAATAAATTTCTTATCTGTGAAAATGTAATTATAGCTTCATAACTACATCAAAATCGATTTGGTTATGCATTCAAATTTGAAACATCTCTGAAAAAAAAGCAATTCGATTTGACCTCTATTCTAATATCAGTCGAGATGCCTTTTTGTTCGAAATGAAATGTCAATTGCATACAATTTTGACATATCTCGCATGTTAGTTTGTATCAAATGATACCAAAATAGGCCCCCGACTCTAGTTTGTCTCTGAATTTAAAAAAAGCGGCCAAGTGCGAGTCGGACTCGCCCATGAAGGGTTCCGTACCATTTATGACGTATTAAAAAAACTACTTACTAGATCTGGTTCAAACCAATTTTCGTTGGAAGTTTGCATGGTAATGTATAACATATATTTTTTTTAGATTTTTCATTCCGTTATTATAGAAGTTACAGGGGGGGGGACACACTTTTTTTCACTTTGGAAGTGTCTCTCGCGCAAACTATTCAGTTTAGAAAAAAATGATATTAAAAACCTCAATATCATTTTTAAAGACCTATCCATAGATATCCCACACGTATGGGTTTGATGAAAAAAGATTTTTTGAGTTTCAGTTCTAAGTATGGGGAACCCCCAAAATTTATTGTTTTTTTTCTATTTTTGTGTAAACATCATAATGCGGTTCATAGAATACATCTACTTACCAAGTTTGAACAGTATAGCTTTTATAGTTTCGGAAAAAAGTGGCTGTGACAGAATCGGACAGACAGACGGACATGACGAATCTATAAGGGTTCCGTTTTTTGCCATTTGGCTACGGAACCCTAAAAACTACATGCGTGAAAAAAGTTTTCATTTACCGCCATTTGACGTACAGTTTATCTTTTAATTAGTTTTAAGTATAAAATGAATATGTTTTGTTGTTTTTAAGGTAACTATAGCAAAAATTTCGTGTAAAATAAGCGATAAAAATATGTCAGTGACGCCACCACATATCCGCGAGTTCCGCCAAGAGAGCAACGATTTGGCAACGATGCCCTAACGGAGGCTGTAATTTGGGTTAGTGAATATTTCATAGAAAGTTTATAATATGTGTGTAGATAAAATAGTGTATGTAACTGTACATAATTAGGCATTAAAACACTCGTGTGATCTTTTTAAGAAACTCACTTCGTTCATTTCTTAAACCCACACTCGTGTATTTTAATGCCTTTTATTATGTAGCAGTCACACAAACTACTATAAATAAACTAATTATTTGATTGTAAATATACACATAACAGGCAAGTAAACTCTATCTACTTAAGCTACCCACTCCATTAGATCACGAGATTGAATGCCACTAATTACTGGTAACCAAAAAGTTTTACTTAGTTACTAATGATGGTACTAATTTATACCAGGTTTTTCAAAAACAAGGCCAACTGTTTAACGTCGGAATCAATATGCAATCATGACTAGGAGAAGTAGAAATAATTTCTTCTGACAAGAAAACAACGTAAAATTCAAGAAACTTCGTTTCAATTTTTTTTATATGTACCTCCTTTTTTCTAGTCACAATGCGATACCGATTATGACCTTATGATGAACGCTCATAGGTTACTATCCATACAAAAGGTTTTGCTGATTTTAATTTGTTTTGCTTTTTTATTTTGTCGAATACAAATTTATGTATTACGTAACCGATGCGTATTTGTTCAAGGTCAAGTCCAGCACAAAAATATGTTTTTTTTTTCAAACATACAGTAACAAGGTGTCACAAGTTGTTATATATGTAAATATTACCTAGTATAAATCTAAATTCATTTACTTGTCGACAAATTTTATTAAATCAAGGAAATTTATTAATAATAGCAAGTCAATTTAATATCTTTGTTATAGCAATAGGTGAATTTTTAAATGTGTACCCTATTTTATTATTATTCCTCTTATTAAAAATAATATTCATTAAAAATATGATTAATACGATACGAACGTCATTGATAAGATATCATACAAATATATTACAAACACGCCAAAATTATAAATTACAAAACTTTTGTATGGCATCCCTACTGTTTTTGAACACCCGGATACCAAAAACAAAAGAATGCGGGGCAACGTGCAGGCAAATTTTAATGAACAAATCACAATCGGAAACTACTTGATATAGTGTTTAGAGTACCATCGTCCTCGGGAAACGCGTCCTGGGCACGACCCTCGTCCCCGCTCACATTCGATATCTCACCTTTCACCTTCTTTGCTTTAATTAACAATAAGACATCATTACAGCAATTACAACTAATTCATGTGAAATTATTATTATAGTTTAATTTGTCCAGCATTTTACAATTAACATCTTGCAGTGTCTTGGTAGCCGCAACGAATGTGATCAACAAACTAGTGGGATCAAAGATAAATAACATAAATACTTGTAATTTCCATTCGAAATTGCGTTTGTTTTCATTGTTTTAGGTGGCGTCACTATGTAAGGTTCTGGTAGTTATTCCCTTCCCTATCCCCTTGACGCTTGCCCTCCGCATAATTGCAATGTAAAACCATCTTCAAATATTTTGTGACAGTTAATATTTGAATCCATTTATTTTAAACCTGAACATAATCACAATGAAGTGTATATTTACAACACACCGCCCAAAAGACATGCTTGTAATAATGACTTTATGTTCATCACGACAAGGTAGAAAATTAAATGTACCTATTAAGACCATCCAATATAGTCAATAACGAACTAGCGGTAAATAAGGTGTACTAAGTTCATAGAGAGAAAGGCAGCTCGCCATACATGAAGCAACTCATGATGACTAAAATAAGGATGAAGAACGCAACTATGTATGGAAATTACACTTTATTTATCTACTTATCTCTGATAATATGCAGTTTTAGGTTTACAGAATATTGTAGTATGAGTTCCTTCATGCCACAAAAAGTCCTGAGACAGTATCACAGACCGCAACCAGCATAGAATAACCCTTTACCAAACGTCCAACCCTGTCGGGTTCAGCTGTACTAACTCTTGAAAGGATGTAGGTACAGGTTACTTTGCGGGCGAGGCATCGCTGTTACGGATCAGCCAATCAAAATCAAGCATCGGATACTGTTTTGTTGTATCTACAATTAACATAAATGTATAAAATAACGAAGAATCAATTTATTTTGCCTATATCGAATTTGTGTCTTATTGACGTTGTTCATGGGGACAAAAAGTCATGGTTTCCACTGGTTCTTAGGGTCAATCATCGTATCTCTGCATTGGAACATCCATACCATCACCCGAACACTACAAAGTTGGGGACAAACTTTCATGCAAGGAATTAGCATGGATAGGCTTACCACTGTTTGATGGTCTCGCTCGCTCGTCCACGGGGTTATAAGACAATCCGTAGAATGGATCATCGGAGCCAAAGAGCTGAAACAACACGTTATATTTAAGTTTCTTACTTTAAGTTGAATTTAAGTCAAGAACTACAAACCCTTTGACTGCCAAAGACGCGTCGACGGAAAGGCGTACCCCAGAAACAACAACCTTATTTAATGACCAGAATTACCACAAAAAGTTCGTTATATATGTAACTTTATAAGTATGTATATTGCTGGATTTACTTTCATTGTTCTACAAGATTTTGAAACAGAAGTTTAAGAGGCTGTCAATATTTAAAGCGCGCACGCTGTCTATTTTCATCAGAGTAAATGAGATAGCACTGTCACATGTCACAGGGCCTGGGAAAGGGAATAATAAGAAAATAATTTAAATTTTAAATATTACTCATTAGCGGTCTAGGTATAAATATTTTGAAATTGTCATTTTAATTGCAGACCCATACGTCAAAAGAATGAAGACATAGAACCGTTTAATGGTGATTTTAAGGCCAATCATTGCAATTATTTTCTATCGATCCGATTTCGTTCAATCATGTATCGAGTACGGCCACGGTGTTTGAAATATTATGAATATTGACATATATTTTTTTGCTTTACTCAAACAAATAGTTTTTCTTAAAAACTGCTTATGTAACATAAATATCAAGGACATTGGGTGTTGACAGCCCCTTAAACAATCTACATATTTTTATTTGATCTACTCACAGAAAAATAAAACCGGAGCTATGTGTATCTTAGCAAGATGTGGAAGTATAAACAAAATCTCGGATATTTCGGACGAAATTCACAAGAAATAAGCAAATTAATATCAGGGGCAGATTATTTCCGTTTGACGCTTGCTGTCCAAAAGGTTAAAATATGGTTCAAGTTCGTCATAAAACTACAATTTCTTGTCATCATCATAATGTCACAGCCATTCTCTACTAGTCAATTACTACCAAATTAGTCTGTTGCAAAAAACGCGAGTATTATACTCGTACTACCAACAACTCGCGACAACCCTGGATAAAGTTTCTATCTCTTTCTGACAATACCTAAACATGTACAAGAAAGATGGATGATTTATGCATTATAAATTCCTATAGAGACAATTAACTATGTGAAACTAGTATGTACAAGAATGTAATGTTATGGCTATGTTTATTATTATTACGTAATCGTGTGACGGCAGCTGACCGGAGGGAATGGCGAAAGACATCGTAGATCCTAGCCTTGCATCAGTAATCTATGGACAACAAACACATAGTAAAAAAAAAAATAGTAACTTATTTTTCCGTTGATCAACTTTTATCTGAGTTTAATTCAAAAGTCCCGCCATTCAATCTCAGCGTGACGTAACATTGAGCGGACCTATTGCGTAGTCGGTATGGCAGTGATGCTATATTTATACACGTTACGTAGTAGGTCGAGTGGCTGTGTGAGTGCGGTGGAGGCACACGGCATACCATGCTGTCTCTACACGTTGCCTGCAACGTGACCCGCCGTGGTGGTGCCAACCTCGCGCCGCCAAACATCAATGTTTACATCACGCACACATTCATACAATAAAATTATATATTCATACATACAACTCTTATTGACGATGTGATATTATAAAGTCCACCATTTTAAACTATCCGCGCAAATATTAACACTTGCCTTTGGGAACATTTTTTGCGAATACCATCATGACTTCTATTTACCGCTGCTATTTAGTGTAATATGGAGAAAAATGCAGGAAATTATTTACTGACAAATAATTAAGTATTATCTACTTACTGATTATAGTGGTTTAACTATTTACTATAGTTAGGAACACAACTATTATGATTATATGTATAAGTAAAAATGTCTTACCCCCATTAGAGTGTTTGTGTCCAACGCATAACTGTCACTCCGCAATAACTCTCTTAGTGATTCAATGTCAGTTTGCATGGAGTCCAAATGATCGTCAATATCATTCCTGAAATATTAAAAAAAGACATGTTATAATTATTTAAACCACAACAGTTAGCAATCTCCCCCCTTATATATTAGTCTATTACAACTTACAACTATTGTAGTTTTTATGTCAATAAAACAAAGTGGAGCTTTAGGCCTAAGATATTATGCATACCTAATTTATTAGTGAGTATTTGCCATTCTATAGAAATAATTAAAAGCAGGAAGCCATTTTTCAATGGTCTATTATAGATACTTATTAAAGTTTACGTTCAGTAAAAAGAAACCAAAAAAGACGATGAATAAAATGATTTTATTGCAGTATATCAAATGAACTTTCAATAAATATTTATAGTAGGCCACCGCCAGTGACAATTGTTATTCAGAATAATTATCATAATGACACATACTTGTTTGAATTTGTTCCAAAGACAGAAGTATATTCCTCAAGATTTTTGCTGATGTTATCTCTTCTATTCCTGGATATTGAAGTCACAAATTATAAATAAAAAGTACACAATACATTTAAGGCTGTGGATATTCAACATTCATCCACATAATAATTAGTTGAGAATTCATATCCTACATGGGTGGCACAAGTATGTGTTTAACCATTTGAGCCAAAGAAGATTATGTTTCTTCTACATTTTCACTTTTATTTAAGAAGCTGATAATATAAGCAGTAAGTATACTTACACGGAGTTAAACCTATTAACGTCACTGTTGTTGTTCATGGTAGCAAGAGTCATGTTATTCCAGTCCAAGTCGTCTTGCAGCTCAGTCTTAATGCCAGCTAGGTTCACCTGGTTTGTATTGTTGTCCTTACTTGATTTCTTTGATTTCTTTGTTGTTTTGGAATTTTCTGCTTTTTCAAGTTTGATGTTGATTCCACCAAACATTTTGTCTTTGGAAGTAGACATGCCACCATCTAATGCAGCACTTTGTAGTGCACTCTGCAGGAGTTCATCAGCTGCTATGCCATTTTCAACTGAATCTTCATCAGCAAAAATTTCAGCTGGTAATTTTAAATCCGCAGAAGGATTTAAGTTGTTAAAACTGCTGCCAGAAGTCATTTTCTTAGTCGGTTTAGCAATATTCCTTTGGACCTTTTTTGTTTTTTGTGTAGTTGTCATTGTTGATGGATCAATGAAAACTTGATCTAGTATTGGTTGATCCAATGGTGATGTTGGATTAACCATAGTGGGAGACGGTGATGTCACCACTGGTTGAACATCCAGAGGCCGTAATAGGTTGTTGGCTTTGGCTATTGGATATGTGACTCTGACACCATCTATAAAATATACAGAGGGAAGGTATTAGATATGCTGCAATATTTTAAGAGTATTGAATTGAGAATGGGAGACAAATGTGTCAATTATCAAAAACATGTTACCATTAAGTTTACATGGGTACAGAGGACAATAATAATGTTTTATAAGTATTATTATATATAGCAAAAAATAGTAAAGTTTTAAAGTACAATTACAATTTGTATAAGAGTCAATATATAAGTACCTGTATCTAAATCATCTCCGTCTTCCATAGTAACTTCATATTGAACAGAGCCTGAGGGGTTAGGACTATAGTCATTGTTGACATTGGCATCTGAGGGCACATCTATTGTCACAAAGTTTGCAGGGTCTAGTGAATCTTGAGCAATCTCTGAATGCAAAATGTCATCATGCGCCAGCTCATGGATTGTGGGGCCATCCTCCTGAAAGTCACAATACTTGTTAATACATATACTTATTAGAAAAACGATTTCAAAAATTTATCAGATCATGGTCTACTAGACTCAAATTGAGCTGTGTTTGTATTATATGGCAACAAACAACTTGGTTGTCATTGAATACAAATATAACTCATATATACAAATACTTATGGAGTGATAATAAGAATATTGTACTCAGTACACAAAAGTTTATCCTTAGTTATATACAAGTCTAAATATGTAACTTCTTTCTTGTTGGCATGGCACAACCATTACCAACCAACCAAGTCAACTATTATCAAAAGTATGGCTCACCAAATTCTCTTCATTCAGATCATCTAGTAATGTGTCTTTATCCAGCTTGATGTTCTTTATCCGTCCAGGGTGGGAGCTGTCTGCCGCAGAATTGTGTGCCGCACTGTTTATCATCAACTGGTAAGGTCGCTTCACACCAACATTATTACTATTAGCATTGTTTGTTCTTGCTGGTTGAACTAGGGACATCAGGAATTGTATCAGCTGAAAAAACAAAGCATAAATTAGTTTCAAGATCATTAGATAAAATAGATTAAATCACAGACTTACATTATTTACTATCTGCTGCTGTTTGATGTGCTTCTGCCTAAGAATGGCCACCTCCCTCCATAGAGCTTCATTCTCTTGTTTCATTGCACTAAACTTAGCGTCCAAGTTCTCTTGTTTCCCTTTCATTTGTTTTACATCAGTCAATACTTTATTCATTAATTCAGGTTTTAGTAGTATTTTTTCACCACTCTCTCCACTAGTCACTATTGTCTTTGGATTGGCAATTTTTCTCTTTATGTGTTCTAGTAAGTAGGAATGACCCCTCATGAAACAGGGATGTGAGAATTCAATTTCATCCTTTTCATAACGAAGTCCACCATTTTCAACAGATGTGATTTTGTGGAATCCATACATATTCAATTGTCTGATGAAACTAGCCATATTGTTGTGTTTGTAATACAAAGGAAGTAATTCCCTAGCAAAGTCAGCTTGGTTCTTTATTACAAATGTTTTTCCTCCCTGAAATTTAAGATATGTTAATAAATTAGTTTCACATTTTTTATAATTTGAAGATTAATTAAATGTAACCAGCAGGCAGAAGTTTTTATTTACTAATTGACCGAAGTGTGACATTTTACTTTTGTATGTCCAGATGTTCGCCTTTACAGGTCGAAATTCTTAACCAATTCTGGTGAAATTTTGTAACCAGATTCTATTGATTAAATATGATTCAGTTTTTGGATAAATTTTAAAATGCAAGATTTAAATAAAGGACTGAAGTTTCAACAGTGTCCATGGTGCTTAAGACCATTGTGAAATCACTGTGATAATGACTCAAGGAACTAAGTTTTTTACACTTTTAATTTTGTTAGCTTAACGCGAGGTCTATAGCTCACAGAGCCACTAGTATATCATATGAATAGAACATTAAATTCATTATGTGATCATTCTGCTTACACTGAACAGGTAACAGAAAAAAATGCTACTGGCCGGTGCAAATTGGTGTCAGGAGCCGATAGCATGGTATAAAACGTGACGTCTAACTTTATATTTATTTATGTTTGGAGTGTCAACCTGCGACTCTTTTAGGTTGTTATTGTCGAATACTTCTACCGGCTCTCTTTCATCCTTTAAGCAATTTAACTTGTTTTATCACAACATGCAAGTCTCGTTAGCTGAAAGTATTAAAAACTTACGGGGCTCCAGGAAATTAAGTGATTGTTTTCTGTATCGTTAACCAGTTTCCATAATTTTCCTAAAAAGGCAGGGACACTTGCCCCTATTTCTACAACAGACCGCATATTGGTAATCTCGGTATTTATGTACCACGTATAATTTTATGACTTTCGTTATTACATGTAATATTATTCCGAAGAAACTACTGTTCACAAATCGCCATTACATTACACACAAATAATGACTGACTCACACACCACAGGTATACAGTTCGTAGTACCAAACTAACCATATTAAGTTGCGTTCATTTTTAATAATCTTAAAATCAAAAGAGGGGCCAGACCAAAGAATATAATACTCACTAGGAGACAGACAGCCGGCTAAAGGGCTCTACTCACCTTACAACAGATCGCATGCGACTATCGATATAATTATTGCGGCAATTCATCGAGCGATTTGACCTATTTAAGAATCAATCACATCCACAAGCAAAACGAACCCGACTTCGGATTTCAGACCTGATAATGGTTATCTGTTTCACGGAATATTAGCACAGTTAATTTATTTATTTGTCATAAGTCATAAGTCATTTATTTGCGAAAGATAGGGGACTGGTTTGGTCATTTTCCCAAAATCATTATTTCCTTGTAGCGTAATTTCCAGTCGCATTTTTTCCTATTCTTAATTTACACCAGACGTATTTATTCCTAACATGATTTTTCCATTCGCATATTTTCCCATTAGACAAATTAACTATTCTTAATTTACACTAGACTTATTTATTCCTTGCATGATTTTTCCATGCGTAGATTTTCCCATTAGACAATTTATCCACAATCACCCAAATTGCGTACAGTTAGCAATATCGACGGAGCCCCGCGCGGGGCACGTCTAGTGTAAATTAAGAATAGTTAAATTGTCTAATGGGAAAATATGCGAATGGAAAAATCATGTTAGGAATAAATACGTCTGGTGTGAATTAAGAATAGGAAAAAATGCGACTGGAAATTACGCTACAAGGAAATAATGATTTTGGGAAAATTACCTAACCAATCGGGTATACATAGGATGTTGCAGTTTATAGTTAACTGAGCCAAGCTACCATGTCACACAGTGACATGCAAATTTCAAAGTGTATACCTAATTGTTCAAGGGTCTGACGGGTTTATAGTAGAAAAAACTCAAAATAAAATATATGAGACGTGTAATCTGTATTGTGGTACAGGAATAAGTAAAGTGACATGCAAATTTTGACAATATCTCAAATTAATACGAGAGGAGATTGACCTCTGTGGCGCTTTGCTATAATATTTGCGCAGGCGCTTCATGGATCTGATTTTGACCCGAACACTAATACTAAACATGCACTTAATGTCTAAAATTAATTTATATTTACATAACAATATTAACATACAAAATAACAAATATTAAAAACTAATTATATCGTATAATACAAATAAATTGAGCTGCAGCAGTTCACTTATTCAGATATTAATTTATTGAATAGAAGGTCTGTTCATTAGGCCATTGAAATTGTGGGGACATATATACATACTTAAACATATACATCGACCGACGTCGTGTCCGTTATAGAAACAGTGAAATTGTTCTGATAAGAACAGTTTATAGATCGATCTATAGAAACAGTGAAATTGTTCTGATAAGAACAGTTTATAGATCGATCTATAAACTGTTCTTATCAGAACAATTTCACTGTTTCTATAACGGACACGACGTCGGTCGATGTATATGTTTAAGTATGTATATATGTCCCCACAAAATAAACGTCTCTTAAATAATAGGGTTGTTTCCATCTACAAATCTTAGGGCAGAATTGTATCCCAATAAATTCTTTTGGATTATAAGAACATGTTAAACTACTTTTAGGGGACCTGTAATGACCATATTTTTGTAAATATTAAATTTAAAATATGTTTTGGCACACGTCACGTGACCAAACTCGAAACGTCATTGAAGATTCTGATGACGTCACAACTCTCGGATTGACACTGTTGACAGTTAGGCGATAAACAACAAATGACAAATGTCAGTTGACAGTTCGTATCTTCTACGTGTGTATGTAGTTATGTGTCAAACCGTAAACTGTGACGTCACACAATTACAAAAGGTTAACAACAGTATAAAAGTGGAATTTAGGATAACTTTTAGTTAATATAGAACGTAATAAGCGTTTCAAAAAATTGGAAACAACCCTATTGGCCAAAATGTTTAATGTTTGATTTTTTTTCATATAAACCATTTTATTTATTTTAAATATTGTAAATGATGTGCTGATATTTGGTGAAACGGAAAATACTCTTGCTTGGGCCTGAAATCGGGTCTGAAATCAGGCCTGAAGCGCCAATTACATACACGCTTCCCGATTGCGGGCCTGATAATCATTTTCGTTTCACGAAATATCAGCACATCGTTAACAATATAATTTTAAATGCATGTAATTTTAAATGTAAAAAAAATCTTTCATATAAAATATCAAACATTATTTACAAATATTGTTAACGAACCTGTGCCAAATCGTTGCAAAGTAGGACTATTATATCTATGTCGCAGAGTTGCTCTATCCATCTATCATAACGCGTGTGCAATTTCGACTTCATTTCAGCATTCATTTAATCTCAGTTTAATCTACTTATGACAAGGCAGTATGGCTTAGAGCTTTAGCCTGTCCAGATGGACAAAAAAAAACAAAAAAAAAAAAAACATTCATTTCATTCGTTCTGTGATCCGATCCGTCAACGTCAATCCGTCATTCGTGTTCGTGACAAGATGTCAACTCATTGTCATAATTCTATCTATTCGTCGTCGGTCGCAGTTTGATTGAGTTATATGCATTTTATTTTACGTGATTTCCTAAGTTGTATGTTGCGACATAACGTTTCCAATTTGTATGCGGTCGGATTCGTTGTCAAGTGATTAGCAAGATACGTTATAATACGTATATAGTATATTTGCGCATATCTTCATTCAATAAAGTATAATTTATTTTACCAAACCATGGAGGTAAGTGAACGTGCTATTCTAAAACCTGTTTTACTATGTCGCTACGTTTGGTAATACCTAATGTCTTTCCAAAACACTTAAGCAACGGTTTCTTGTAGATTGAGATTTTAAGCAACGTCGGCTCGAAACCGCTAGGAAAAATTCAAGTGCCCGCAGATGCCACCATCAAAGTTGTGAAAGATAAAATTCATCAGTCGGTGAAGAAGTCATTATATCCCAGTCGACAAGCCATAACTCTTGAAGCTAAAGGCAAATCGCTGAAGGAAGAACAATCTCTTAAAGAATTAAATATTCAAAATGGTGCCAAGCTTTATGTCAGAGATCTGGGTCCTCAAATCTCATGGAAGGGGGTATTCTTGGCAGAATACGCAGGCCCATTCTTCGTGTACCTTTGGGTTTACCAGAGGCCCTGGATTCTCTATGGAACTCCTTCAGAAGGTCCCTCTACTGTTGCCAGGTTGGTGTTGAGAATTTTGAAACTTCATTTCTGTTATATTGGTAAATCAGTAATTAATATTTTTATGATAGCATTTGTTTACCTTTTGCAGTTTAATTTAGTTATTGCCAACAGACAGTACTAGTACAAAGTAATGAATAAAAAAATATACAATTGTACAGTCAGCGTCAAATACTTTGTAGCAACCAAAGTAGCCAAATAGTTCGGTACACCATATATTTAGTATGGTGTACCGAACTATTTGGCCACTTTGACTGCAACAAAGTATTTGACGCTGACTGTACATCATTTATTGATAGGTAGCAAAGCCTATTTGCATCCAATTGCCAAAGCCTTCATTTCTGGCCAGAAACTAAAGTATCAATTATTTTCAATAAATAATTATTTTTATATTCTGAAAAACAATTGCATTTTTTCATAGATTTTTTAACCTTTTCAACCAAGTGCAGTATTATGCCTGTTGGAAAATCACCTTGTAGCTTAAAATTGTATTTTAAGGGTACTTATAGAGCCAGAGAGTTATGAGTTAGACCATGCCGAGTTGGCAGCAATATTGATAGCAACTTCATAATCTCATAGAAGTTTGACATTAAAAATAACTCTTCAAGTGGCATGTGTCGTTTTTGAGTTATTGGAATTTTGATTTTATTTCAATTAATCAAATTAGAAATTTAAATGACATAATCGGTTGGAAGTCGACGGCCTGCCACTCCAAGGGATAACACTTGCATCGTCTGGGCTATCAAAATCCCTCCCCACTTAGCTTGCTTTAACTCCAGATATCTTTGGTTTTAGAACAATTATTTAGTATTTATTTAAAACTACAGGATTTTTAAGTTTGTTTCATATGTAATTCAATTATTATTATTATTTTTATTTTTTATTACTACTAATTAATTTAAATGCATTTATTCCATGTACTCAACTCCATACTCAAGATGACGAGCAGGTTTTTAATTTTTGTATTGTATTTTAGCGTTGCTGCCATATGCTGGTCAATCCATTATGCCAAAAGATTGTTGGAAACCTTATTTGTGCACCGTTTCTCCCATGGCACCATGCCACTGAGAAACTTGTTTAAGAACTGTTCCTACTACTGGCTGTTCACACTGTATGTGGCATACCATATCAACCACCCCCTGTATACACCACCCTGCACTAACTGTTTCTACATAGGGCTTGCTGGTTTTGCTGTAAGTATGCAATCTAATTACATGATAAACTATGGAAGGTAGAGGCAAGAAAGCAATCTCCATAGGCAGAACTGATGCAAAAGTGTCCAGTTGTCAGCTATAAATAATAGTTCCAAATCTCTCCAGAGTAGCGCTAGAGTAGCTAATAACCTAGGCCTTATTGACGGAGTGACGTGTGCTGTCTATGACATGATTTCTTTTTTCAAGTATTCTAGGTATTGTAGCGCCACCTATTTAAGGTTTCTTGATGACATTTTTTGGTATATGGAGATTCCATTCCTTATATCCACCTTCCATAATGAGAACCTTGTGTCTGCTGTCATGTTATGTCATTTCGTTGAAGTAATAATCTTCAGAATTTTGACTATGAAGTACTGCTATTCTTAATTCAGGGCCTATTTACTCTACGGCCAAGACTGCAAACGGTTGCTGACGCAGGGTTTTTTCACTGAATAAGATACATTATCATCACTTTGATGGTGCGGCGAATCTAATTGGCCCGGAGTTCCAAATATTTAAATATGCCTCTGTCTTAATTAGATTTAATGTTCTAAGCTCCAGTCTAAGAACATGCCACCTGATTAGATTCTAATTATTTTCTAAGAGAACTTGACAACACATATTCCTATAAACTTGGCTCCCATTTTATCATAATATTTTTTTATTGGCTATCATTACTTTTTGTATAGAAATTAGTTGAAAGATGCTAAGTGGTAATAAAAAACCGGACAAGTGCGAGTCGGACTCGCCTACCGAGAGTGCCTTACTCCTTAGTATTTGTTGTTCTATAACAACAATACTGCTATCAGCATCAAAAATACATCATCTGTGAAAATTCCAACTGTCTAACAGACTGACAGATGGATGGACAGCGGAGTCTTAGTATTAGGGTCCCGTTTGGGTATGGAACCCTAAAAATCAATTTTACAGAAAATATTTCGAATTACTTCACTGTTTTGTTTTTTCTGGTCTGAATTCAGTTATTCTTAATCAAACACCAGAAAACTCCATCAGGATACTAAATTTTACTTTCCTAGGCCATAAAAATAAAAAAATTTAGACATTCATATGTTAGATTTTTGATTAAATTTGAGATTCTAATGATATCAGAATTACGAAAGTCAACTGACAGCAGTATTTAGCAATATTTTTTGATTTAGGCATATTTGTGTAAAAATTTGATTGGGAAGGTATGTAAATTAAGTGACCCACAACTCTCCATTTATTTATTTAACTTTATTGCACAAATTTACAAAAAAAAGAGTACAAATGGCGGACTTAACGCCTTAAGGCATTCTCTACCAGTCAACCATTGGGCTAAACAGACAGTTAGTTTGGTGCAGAATTGCATTAAGTGGGTATGAGAATAGCCAGAACTTCTGGAATTCGAGGTAACTATGATAATTTATACTTACGCAAATATACATTTTAAATATACCTACATATACTAATTTATGTACCTAGTGTGTGAAATATCACGTAGACATCAAGTCGCGAATAGTACTACAATTTACTATTTCTAATTCTGGATACACGATAGGTATGAGTTTTAATAAACTAAGTTTCACGTGTGCATGTTCAATATGTAGATGATTTATGCAGAGTCAAAAGTGGTTCCAAATAGTTCGCGTAATATAACACGCGGCTGTTGCGTCGCTATTTTCTTTACTTGGACTTTGATTGATACACTGCCGCATATCAAGATACATGTTTCTTTATTTTTTATAAATTGAATAAATTCATAACGTAGTTAACTAAGAACGTAATACTTTACTCTTTCACTTATAGTACTAAAGTTGGGTAAGCCCACCAATAGCTCACCTCCTGCTGATCTACTATTAGCGACCGCGTTAACTTTCGTAAGTCAACTGACAGCAGTATTTAGCAATATTTTTTGATTTAGGCATATTTGTGTAAAAATTTGATTGGGAAGGTATGTAAATTAAGTGACCCACAACTCTCCATTTATTTATTTAACTTTATTGCACAAATTTACAAAAAAAAGAGTACAAATGGCGGACTTAACGCCTTAAGGCATTCTCTACCAGTCAACCATTGGGCTAAACAGACAGTTAGTTTGGTGCAGAATTGCATTAAGTGGGTATGAGAATAGCCAGAACTTCTGGAATTCGAGGTAACTATGATAATTTATACTTACGCAAATATACATTTTAAATATACCTACATATACTAATTTATGTACCTAGTGTGTGAAATATCACGTAGACATCAAGTCGCGAATAGTACTACAATTTACTATTTCTAATTCTGGATACACGATAGGTATGAGTTTTAATAAACTAAGTTTCACGTGTGCATGTTCAATATGTAGATGATTTATGCAGAGTCAAAAGTGGTTCCAAATAGTTCGCGTAATATAACACGCGGCTGTTGCGTCGCTATTTTCTTTACTTGGACTTTGATTGATACACTGCCGCATATCAAGATACATGTTTCTTTATTTTTTATAAATTGAATAAATTCATAACGTAGTTAACTAAGAACGTAATACTTTACTCTTTCACTTATAGTACTAAAGTTGGGTAAGCCCACCAATAGCTCACCTCCTGCTGATCTACTATTAGCGACCGCGTTAACGTGTTCAGTTGAAACTTGAATTCAACATAATTTTTTTTACATTACAGTTCTGCGAACTAGGCAACTTGAGCATTCACATCTTGCTGAAGAACCTGCGCCCGCCGGGCACTAAAGTGAGGCGCATCCCCGTGCCCGACGGCAACCCCTTCTCCGCGCTCTTCAACTACGTGTCCTGCCCGAACTACACGTACGAAGTCGGCTCCTGGGTGTTCTTTACCGTCATGACACAGTGTGCACCCGGTATGTCTGAGTATTGTTTTTTTCTTCTACATTCTTGTTAAAGAACTCACGCCTGCATTGTACCAAGTAACGCGCATCTCTTTTCTCGACAGCAACCATTTCATTATTTCCCCATTTAGTAGCTAGTCATTCGGCAATCACGCGTCGGTCGCGGCATATAAATAATGACTGTTGCATGGCATCGTGAAGGAATTAGTGTAATTGGCTAAGTGTAACTAGTTAATTAATCCTACTGGAATTTGAATTATATTCCTATGTATGTGAGTTAATTACGTAAGTTCTGAAAAGAATAGACACATCTAAACATATATCACATAACAAGACAGAAAGACTTGCAAGTTTTGAAACTCATCGTTCCTAAACCGATTAAACTTTCATAACATTAATTTCATGACATTGTTGCACTGTGTTATTGTTGCCTATTAATTACGAAGAATAATTCAAGTAGATGTGTATTATATATAGTCTTTACTTCTCCAGTGCAGTGTATGTTTAGATATGAGAATATAAAACGTTGATAGGAAATCGATAACTCTGATAACACTAACTGGTCGAACGCCGGTGTTTACCATGACCTTTGCTCGCTTCGGCATACCATTTACATAAGCGGCTACTTAATTTTCAAGTCTCATTCACATAACAGTTGAAGGTGAAGTGTTTAAAGTACGTTTATATTCAAAAGCATTGAAAACATTGAAGTTTTAGTACCAATTAGTACCCAGTCTTTATTTATGTTTACACTTTGAATTTAAACCTTACCTCACCAATTTAGAGTCTACTTAAGGTTGACTCAAGATACTTAGACAAGGTATTAGTGGTCGATCTGGTTTGACGTAATACCGTTATTCGGTTGATGGCAAATGGATTAATTAGCATAACGTAATGATTATTCTTCTGGGGTTCTGGGTATGAAATAGTAATTAGTGAAATACGTTGTACTTTCCAACAATTAACACACTAGTAACATTTCTAGTTTTTAATTAAATTTAAACTTGTTTAATGATTGAGGTTTACTACTTCTTGGTGCATGAAACTCTGGTTTTGATAACTTGAACATCAGTTTAAATTTAATTCTGAAAAACGACAACACTGAACTTTAGAGTGGATTTGGTGGATGATACTTATTATTTTTCAACACACTTGCTCAAAACGGCGTTTTTATTCCACCGATGTTTGGCTTATAATCCTAGATAATTTTTCAACACACTTGCTCAAAACGGCGTTTTCATTCCACCGATTTTTGGCTTGTAATCCTAGATATTAAACACGCGTGCTTTTTTCAGTATATTATACTACTCGTGCTTTTTCATTATATTATCCGAGTGAGTTAAGAAGGTAACTGATTGCTAATAATATGTATGATAACGGAGCCTTCTTAAATTGGTCGAGTAGATTTTACAACGTGGACTGGCGGGAACCGGCGCCCCGCCCGCCGCCGGGGCCGCGGCGAGCCGGCCGGGCGGCGGCGGCGGTGGGGCGAGGGGCGGCAGGCAGTATGACAGATGCAACACTGCATACCTACTAACCGATTTAACATTTAAATTTGATTAATATGAAAGTTTCTTATTTCCTCGCGAGTGTGTTGAAAAACGTCGTATGAAATGCGTGTGCTATGGTCATTACACACATCGGCTTTGTTATTGCGCGCTCGCTTGCAGCTCGCGCGCACAATATCGCCTCGTGTGTAATGACCAACTTAGCACACTTGTATCATAATGTATTATTTCTCAAACTTGCTCTGAAATGATGACATGACTTACGTCAAATTAGGTCCGGAAATACTACATATCAGGTGCGATGAGTGAAGATGATATGTAAAGGAATTTACTTATACACCTAGGACTGTAAAGCAACTTTCTTTTGTTTTTTAACGTCAAATTGTGACACAACATCTTGGCATTCAACCATCAACAAATATAGGTACGCTACCGTTGCTTAGCAACGAATATGCACAACAAATCACCGTTGTTGTGCATATTCGTTGCTAAGCAACGGCGACGGCGCATCGCGCAGGTGCGCGAACTTACGCGCGCAGGGCACCGCTCGCGCTGGTAGAGCGGCGAGCCGAGTAGGACGCCACAAAACAAATTAACTACATGTTTTGTTTTAATTGCAAGTTTAAGAAAAGCACTATACAAATCTCGGCGAGAAACGGGGTTGCCGGCCGCGTATCTCTATCCGGCTTCGCTACGCTCAGCCGTCTATATCTACTTGGCCTGCAACCCTACGTTTTTCGGCCTCTATAGTAATGTACTATTACAGTACATGTGGTGCTACTTTCCCGCACGCGTGCGGAAATGGGCACTTTCCGTGCATATGTCGAAACTTTAAAGAGCTATATGTACTGTAAAAAGTTGTACGATACACGTGCGAATAGGTAATTCGCAACTCGTGTCGATTAAAACACTCCCTTCGGTCGTGTTTTAATTTATCACCACTCGTTGCGAATTTCCCACTTGTATCGTAAATACGCACTCAGTGTTTGCAGAGTTATCTTATTTCTTTATAAACCTATTGACCGCCACAGTTGGCCGTCTCCGACAAAGGGTACAATATAAATTAATAAATTAATTAAGTTTACTAGAGTCAGACCAAACTAAGTTGTCAGCGATTTTGATAGCCCAGTCTGTGCAAGTGTTAAGTAAACATCATAATTTCACGCATGTTTATTTTGCATTCTCTTGGCTATCAAAATCGCTCAACTTATCTTGGTCTGACTATATTGCGTGTTGTGTTATACATATAAAATAGTGGTGGCGGTCAAAAGGTTAAGGTTGAACGTGGCGACGGCTTATCCTTTATTACTCCCCCGCAAAGATAATGGGATTCGATAATTTTGTGCTAATAACTAAGTATTTTTACCTATAACTTAAAAGGGTAGGGGATGTCCGCTTCTCCATACAAACGTAATGCCCATTTTCCTATTATGTTTTGGTATATCGAAAATATCGAATTAAAAACACTTGTTTAAGTAAATTTTCCTTTCATTCCAGCTGGCTTGTTCGCCGCGGTCGGCTTCTACCAGATGGCGGTGTGGGCGCTCGGCAAGCACCGCAACTACAAGAAAGAGTTCCCCGACTACCCCAAGAGCCGTAAAGCAATCATTCCGTTCATTCTATAAACTTAGTCAATTGCATTTATCGACGTCTGACGTCTAAAGTTTTCCAAGTACTACTGTCGTAAAAGTTTGAGTGCTATCGCACATGGCGTATGTATCCAGCGATAAAGCTGCGTTTTTCTCGATGAATCAAATACTAACAAGTAACATAGAAGCAAGTAAGTAACAAATTTGTTTTTAACCTATTCAAATCACCAAAAAAGCATGAAGTTGTATTTAAAAATACTAAACTAACTAACTGCTTTGGCTCAGCGATCCAAAAAGAATCTTGGCCTCCGAAACGAGAGAACGCCACCTGTCCCGATCCAGCGCGGTTTCCTGCCATGAATTGGCATTCAGCCGACGCAGGTCCGCCTTCACGACATCACACCAGCGGTACCTGGGGCGCCCGATCGGTCGACGGCCGGTTGGTCGCCCCAAGTACGCTTCCTTGACTACGCGATCCTCCCCCATTCTGAGTAGGTGACCGAGCCAGCCAGATATTGGAATGTAAGAATACAGTGCTTTGAAATTCGTTCTTTCTAGGTTTTTGGTTTCGGCAGACATCGGTACTAAATCGAAGCTAAACGTGTGCCGTTTAGGGCCACACTAGCGTCTTTTGAGAGTCTGCGTCTAGTTAGCGCCATGGAAAATGGCGATATTGCGCAGTTGCGCCAACGTTGCGTCAAGCAGCAGCCATAGACGCAGACGCTCGGGAAACGCTAGTGTGGGGTGGCCCTTAGAGTGGTAGTGGGAATAAAAACATTGGACGAGAAGGGACAGTTTTTAATTCATTATGTACCATTAACGGCTAGTTAACGATCGTCACAAGACTGGCAGTTAAATGTCAAACGCCTTACGTCGGGAAATAAAATACCCGTCGCCAATTTTAGAAGTTCAAAAGCGACCGTGTGCGATACCTCTTTAAAATATTCAAATTCTTCGCGTATGCATTGCATTACGGCGGTGTTGGATATCGAAGGTGATGGTTATTTTATTTATTGTATGCTAATGACTGAATGTTGATAAGAAATGATTTGCAATACGTAGTATATTTTAACGTTTAATTATTTTTAAGCTCGAAACATTTAATTATTCTAGTAATAGCACTCAATATTTCTGGTGGAAATATAAAGACATTTTTGGTAAAACGCATGTTTTTATTTTAAAACTAAGTTCCACTAGTGTCAAACATCGATTGAAGTAAGTTGTTTCATAAAGGATACATAATAAACATATACACTTTCTAAAACGTGGACTGGATCTTGGAATATTTATGGAAGTCTTGGTGTAATGTCACATGAACACATGGCAATGATGCATGTTTAATATCCCCACAGACGGCAAAGCATTATTTGAGATAGGCGAGGCGGTAAGTTCTCCATATTAAATGGCGCCCGCCACACGCGCGGCCGTCGGACAGCGTCCATTTCGAGGTATCTTGCCGCACGAAACGTTAAACATTGTTTATGGAAACATACAATATACATGCCGATTTACCAAAGTTGACGTGGATGTGTTTAGGTACGTAAAGACGCGTTGATAATGATAATATTAAGACGGACGGGACTTGATTTTCTTTTGGTTTTGTGAGTCTCACTTTTTCACGTTAAACCACCGTCAGAGTAGTATATCAACAGTTTGTGACGTTTTCAAAAAGTCCATTGACGATAAAAACGATTTATAATTCAATTTAATCTTTATACCAGTTGGGCCTCATTGACCACCTTATTGAGATTTGCCAAGTCCCCTTGGTACAATACACAGCAACTACGGTTTGCTGGGCCGCAGTGAACCTTCTCCCGCTTCCTCTACGCAGCGCATCTTGCCGAGCAGACGGTCGTTTTCCTCCTTCAAGGCAACTATAGTTTCTTCTCTTTCCTGCCAGGCGAAGAAAAAAAAATTATCAGTTGACTTGTCTCAGTAATAGGGTATATTAGGCAAAACTCTGCGTAGGGGGCGCTAGCACATACTGAGGGCCTACCCGAAACACGAAAATCGAAGTTGCGATATCTGCCTCTCTATCACTCTTGCATATTCGAGCGACAAAGAGGCAGATATCGAAATTTCGATAATAGGCCCCTGTAAACAAACCGCCTTGATGCATCAATGTCAGTGAAAACTTCTCAAAAAACTGTTAAGGCATAGAATGTATAAGTTACTCTATGGTTTAGAATATGTGATAGTGCTGCTTTCTGGTGGCAGAACAATGCAGTAATACTCGCTATTGTAATAACTGACACGTAAATTATTACTATAAGGTAACGTTGGTTTCAACACGTCAAGATTGTTTAACCTTTTTCTAATGCTAAAAAAACAAACAGTACAGATAAATAGCTGTAAAATTTGTTCTCCAGAGCAGCGGTCCTCTTCTGTTCCTACTTGCGACGTCCATAACCCCAGTTGATCGTTATGTCAGCTGAAATCTTCAATTGATGTAGGGTGCGGCGAACGAAACGCAACTGTTACTGTCGCACTAATATAGAAGAGTGATAGAGATGACTACGGTACGTTAACGATTGGCACTTTGGCTACGCGAGCTGATCTTGCTTCTCCCTATATCTAGTCGCTAACATGTTTCATCGTATCTACTACGAGCAAGGACGGATAAATGTATCGCGCTGACAAACCGAGGAATTTGACTAACCGTCGATGTATACTGGGAATCGAGATAAAGATAGTTTATTATTCAAGTAGACATATTACAATGCGCTTATGAACGTCAAATAAAGCTACACCGGCTCTAACCCTACACCTGTGACCCGAGAAGATTTAAATCCCCCCTCAATTGGAGGAGGGTATCCCAATATGGACCGGCAAGAAACTCGGCAGGACACATCTTTTCAAAACATTACATCTTATAATTAACATGCATTAAATAAGAAAAATAAAATACAATTTAGATTACTATAGAAATCATGCAATTACATACAGTAGCTACTTTTCTTTATAGAAAATTGATTTAAATATATATATATATATATATATATATATATATATATGTATGTCATATAAAATCATACAAATACGTAGCTCTTTCCGAAAACATATTGAATTCTTACAAAAGAATAAGAAAAATGAAATTAATAAAGAAATGAGAATATACATTATATAAGTCTGACAGATTGCTATACCTACAAAAAATATTTGATGTGCTTTCTTACCTGAGCTGTGTCACCTATACAATGATTTTAATTGCTACTTGTATTTACAGTTTCTAGTTTGGACCATGCATGTTTGTCTGTCAAGTTGTCTTCGACTCTGTAATAAGCCTTCAACATCAATGTCATCGAACCGATATAATATTTTTTTTGAAATTTGACTCAAACATTTCACGTTGTTCCTTTCTTTTAAAATACTATGTTACTTAAGAAGAATTATTATTTTTTGTCCATTCTTTCGATTGGCATCATAAAAATAGGGGTGTTTTTTTTTTCACATTTAAGTCGGTTCGATTCCCAGGCGAAGCAAGTAATTCGTAGAAAACCTTTAAATGCAGAATTACTGACCATTAAAAATAATATAAAGTCTTCTTTGAGCAAAATATCCTATCTACGATATTTAAGGTACTTTCCCTTGATGTCCCGTTGTCTTGGGACGGCCTGTATACATCATCTTATCATCTAATACAATTGCTCACCTCAATTTTCTGCTTGAACTTCTCGTCTAACTTCTCCCTGTCCTCTGTGACGTGTTTCAACTTAGCGCGAGCGATGGCGGGCGGGATGTAGCGCGCTGACAATCCCAAGATCGACTCCATTTGGAAGCATCGCGACCGCGTCGACTTCAGCTCCGTCCGTAGATTATTGATCTCGGATAGAAGGGTGCAATTCTCCTGTGTGTATGGAAAATACAGGATTCAAAAACTATTATTTTTCATATTCTTCAAAAACTATATCCGAGTTTATATTTTTGACAGCCTGCTTTAAGTTACTCATGGACCTCATGGTTGTGCAATGAGCAAGGTCTTTGATATGTACAAAGAAGATTACAACCCTAAGACTTTTTTTCTGCAATTGCATCTAATCTACCTTATGTCCACCCTTGACTCGTCTCCTTATTTAGTTCTTAACGAGACATGTAAGAAAACGCCTATACGTACAGAGTTACTTACTGTACGCTAGAGGTCCTTCCATAGATGATTTTTTTTCAAATTGATTGCCTGCATTGCCCATAATCAAGTTATCCCTTAACCCTTTGAACGCCACGTCTATCGTATCGTGTGCGCGCGACATTGTGAACTTTGTCGGAATACACGAAGGTTGATATTAGGCTGTAACAGCGCGCGTCAGTTTACGTCTTATGCAGTCAAAGGGTTAAAGCCAGGCTAGGCGTTTGCACTCTATTGGTTAAATCCTTACGTCCATAATCCTATTGATATCGTTCTTCGAGCCTCCCTGCGCCTTGGCAAGCTGCTGCTTGTAGCCGGCCACCTGCTTCTCCAGGTGCTCCCGTTGCCGGTTGAACTCGCGGATGGCTTCGTTCTCCGCTACACGGCCTCGCACGAAGTCTATGTCTTCCACGTACTTGTGGAATAACGTCTGGATAGGTGTCGAATTAAATTATTATTAAATCGTGGCCATTGCTTATACAATACAAAGCTTTTGATGCCTAGATAATACTTATTTAAAAATCATAAAAAAAAAAACAATTATCAAATTATTTCGTAGGCAATGACATGCTTTTGGAATCTTTTCTCCCAGGGCTGCTGGACTGCTATTTGTACCTACAAGTATTTATTACACTAATTTTCTTAGTTTGCATTACGTTTTTTTTAAAGAAAAGTCATCAGTTTTTAATGTCCGATTGAGCTACAATATGGCATACTTACAATACCTCGAACAATGAAATTTTGTGAATGCTGGTCTAACAATAGAGGAATGGATGACATCATCAACGCAACCTTATTGATTTTGAAGCTTGTTGGTTTTTTTATAATGTACTTAGTAATAATTCAGGTGAATGTCTAACGAAAAGTAGGTACAGCAATAGGTATTGTCGATAAACGTTAGTATCAAACATGAAATATCAAAAAGTCGAGTTAATGTTATTGTTGTATTGTACAAAACTAACCGCGATGTAGAAACTTACCTTCACGTTTAACTTTAGTTTATTCGGATCTTGGAAGTTCGCAGTCATGTTGTGAAGATCTATTTTAATCTTCTTCAACGTGTTTTTCAGTTGTAAGTTCATTTCGGCTTCGTTCATGAAATCCTTTTTTGCCGAAGTTAACTGTTCATTCAGCCGAGTGATTTTGAGTTCTAAAAAGAAATATGATTAAATATCCGTCTTTCTGCACGAGTAGGTACAACTCTATGTATTTTTGTAAAGTGAAATTTCTATATTAGGTACCTCCATATTCGCGCCTGAATCACAGCTTAAAACTTTATTATGGACGCGATCCGCACATTGATTTTCGAAGTGTGTACAATTGCAGTTTATGCACATTTCAGACCATGAGAGAAAACAAGAAGTGGTATTTCTTATATCATGTCATTACGAGTGCATTTTTAAAATGTGAACTGCGAATTAGGATTGCTTGCGTGTGTGTGTGACTACCCCCGCCAACAAATCATTCACGAACTACAGGTTCCTGTGTTTTAAATTGCTATAGTTTCATGTGTTAGGCTATGTTTACATGTTATGTCAATCTGGGCGGACTCCATACAGCTGTTCACCATCATCGTCTGTTTTAACCATCAATCCCATCATGTAAACACACACCCTTAGAACAAATGAGATGTACTCCATTGTATACCATTACTCAATTTTAATACATGCGTACTTGAACTATCGTCTATTGATGACTAAGTTTAACGAGGACAAGGCAGTGTTCCCGTCAAGGGCAAGTAATTATATAAACATAGGTGCTCATAAAACAATCTACAAAACTAAAGATGTTAAATGAGACTAAAATAAGATAAAAAAAACGACATTGATTGCAGAGATGATATTGATAAATTACAGTACGCGGGACTATTAGTATGTCAGTGCAAGAATTAATAAACTAGTGTGATATAACATGATGCCATTCCATGACGTACGTGACAGGTGAAAAAAATTACAACTGGACATTTTTAACAAATGGGGCTTTACCACGGAACGATCTTTTCTTAAGCAGGGTCTCTAGTGACACTTCCAGCTCTAGAATACGCACTTTTTTCTCTTTGATTGTGCGATCTAACGGCTCGATCTGTTAAAGCAAGTCAATTAAAAGGGGTTAAAAACTAGAAACACATTGCTAAGGGCGTCTCTATTACCACATTCAACTTCTTTGGCTGAGCGATGCACTGTGCACTAAGGATATTGAGGGAAACGGACACAAAAACCTACGCAGCCACAGGCCACTACTCTAGGTACACAGGATTCTCCAACCAGCGAGGAGCGCTATTGTTAACAAGGGAAACGGAAAACCGCAAAAATAGCAACTAATAAAACAAGGCCTCGACGAAAGAAATGTTGCGAACTGCTGAGTAAGTGGAAGAGGCGCCCTCTAAAGTGAGCAATTGGCAGTTTATAACCCCATTATTAGCAGCTGTAACTTTTTTCATATCGTGTACGAAATCAGCTCTCTATACGACTACGAAATAACATCGAAACTAATTCGCAGTCATACCAAGTTCATGTTTTATATTTAATAGCTTGAGCTCTTCATTTTCCATATCATCTATTTGAATTTTCAACTCGGCTACCTCCCTTTCTTTAGGTTCAATCTATGTTTAAAATACTCGTTAATTTAATTTTTAATCTAAATAAATATAATACATCAGTAACATTAGGTAGTCGTCAATAATAAACAAACCTGATTTTTCAACTCTGTAATCTTGAAGTTCAAAACAAACTTGTATTTCTCTAATTCCTGCTTCTTACGTTTCAGTTCATATATACGTTTTTCTTTATCCTGAATGGTTCCATCCCTTTCTTGTATCTCTTTTTTCAAATCCGTCACATCGCGCTCTAAGTTTGATATTACCTTTTGAAACTGTATGTGTTCCACTGTGAAAAACATGTAACATGATAAACACTCGTCATTTTGGAATAATAAAGCCTAGAAGGTTAATCTGGACCAGTTTCTAACAGTAATTTTAATGACTCTGTAGATGGTTTTGTAATCTGTCTACTATTCTAAGATCGACATATGTAGGTAAATATACTCGTAGTTTTATTTTGCCTTTATTTTCTAACAAATCGGTTACACCCAGCTCGGGTTTAAAAACCTATAACAGAGTGGCTAAGCGTACATTCTATTCTGATCCGCAATGTGACAAACGAAAACAATGTGTGTAGCTGTGAAGTGCTAAGCATATGTAGAGAAACTAAATGTACTAGTAAGTTGAATAGCCTAACCACCAAAAACCAAAGATACATTGATTGAGTAAGATACGTCTAGTCTAAGACAATTTCGTGCTTCGAATTTGAGAGCTAAACGAAATAGCCCTGTACAATACAGCGCTATCTGTTTCGGCTCCCTAACTGGGGGCACGTTTTTATCTTAAGACTTGACTTCAAACAATTAGGGCCACAAGGGCGGGACTCCCTCTGGTCGCATAACAACTATCCATAAAATTGTTAGTCATAAATTTTTTTTGTCAGAATTATTCCTGAGTATAACTGGGTTTTTGTCATAAATGAGTTATGGCATAATTTTTATAGTCATAAATTTAATTCGCATAAAATTTTAGGTTAGGTTAAGTTAGGTATGCACAAAAAATATATGACAACTGCCATGTCATCAAATATTATGGCTAAAAATGTATGACACAATATGACTTTTCATTTGTATGCGCAATGATCATTATATACAAGTTGTTATGCGTATCAAAGATATGACTTAAACATTTTATGCAACCCAATATGGACCCCACAAGGGCACCAACTACAATTAGCGGACCGATCAACGTTACTCGACAGTGAACTATGAAACTTCCCACACAATAAACTTTAGCGAACGCTTTAACGCTGACAGACGGTTTGGTTGGTGCAACTAACCCTACGTCTTTAATGGAACTGGAAATATTAATAATTTGTCATTACATTTCAGCTGAGCCACTTGAACTTTAAACTCCTCGATCTCCTTATGGGCAGCAATCATTTTCTTCTTCATAAGACCGGTCTCTCCCTTAAGCCTGACATTGGCATCCTTTTCTTCTTTGAGCTGCACTTCGTACGAAGTTCTAATTTCTATTATTTCACGATCCGCGTCTTCTTCGATGGACGATTTGATAGTTTCATGTTCTCGTTTCTCTAAGTCGGCTTGTTCTTGTAACTAAAATGTATATTAATAAAAACACAGATCACCTCGACTAATACAAGTAGGTAGGAGCATAACGTACGATTCCCACCGACCGGCTGGAATCGGGCCTCGCATTTCACAATTATGCATGACGGTATGACGGACGCGATGGAGTTCGCCCGGAGCCGTTCGCTTCCACGAGGTGCCGACCGGCTTGCGGCCGTATGACAAATATGAAATGCGCTCCGACGCCGCCCGGTCGGTGGTAATCGCCGTAATCGTACATGTTTAAAAGACTACTCGCTGTTGCTAACTCAGGTGGCACTGCAGTCGCTTAAAAAGAGATATATCATTCAATATGCCAAATTCTACGAAAAATGACAGTAGACTACAGATTTCTGTATTTTTTTGTTTCAGTTGGAATCATTAATTTGCTTAGCTTCCACGTTTACGACATTTAAATACGACTTGTACTCGTGTAAATTAAAAATATTTCCAAAAAATGTTTTAAAGAAGAATATTGGCCGTTAGTGTAAACAGGTGTAAGATGTAACTACTGAGTGGCATTCTACACGTGGCTCAGCATTAAAAAGCAAAATGGATCCTTTGTGTGGAGACCTCGCATTCTTCGTAAACGCTTCATACATTAACAAGAAATATGTTATATAATATACTCGCCCCGGCTTCGCACAAGTTACACAAAACCTTAATAAATTAATTTGAGTTTATCGCGGACATACAAACAGACAGATACGGCGGGGGACTTTGTTTTATAAGGTGTAGTGATTTACGTATTATTCCCACGACTAAGGCAAACCTAACAAGACCTCTGATGCTGAAATATGTCAAGCCGTGTCAACTTCGTGACTTATTAAAGAAAAAATAAAATATTCGTCTAATAATTACCTATCCGTAAGTATCCTATCTGTATTATATCCTTGACAGTTAGGCGGTAGAGTTATTCGTTGTGACATCATAAATCCGTATGACATAATTTCACCTTGCATGTCTGCAAATGACTAACAAACTGAATAAATAATTGTGCAAGTAACCTCTAGCAACAGCATCTCCTTTTCTTCTAACTTGGCCTCGAACATGTTGTTCATCTCCCTCAGGGCTTGGCGTTTGCTCTCGGCGAGATCTTCCAGACGCTGCTCATAGTCTTTACGCATCCTAGCCGTTTTATCTTCCAAACTCTAAACATTTAGTAAGAATGTTCATTTTAACTGTAGCTCTATCTCTGAGTTTGATAATGTATTTTTTGGAATCAGGATTTTTAGGACAGTTCTAGGTATGAAATATTGTTTTTTTTTTCTCATTAATTTTGCCAAATTAAAGGTATCAAATCTCACTCATGACTAGCAATAAAATACTTCATCACTATGTAAACGAATGTTCCGAGCTCCTCCACTTACCTGGTATCTATCGTATTCGCCAATAAGCCTAATATTGAAGTCCGCTTCTAGTGCTTGCAGAGTTCTCTCGTGTCCCGAACGCAGTTTTGCAATATCTTGCTGAATCATGCCGATTTCATGGCTATGTTCGTTCTCCATAGTCTGTCAAAGTTACGCAAATTAAGCAAACATGAATTCTATTTATAGTAAATCAATAAAGCAACGAGTTGACGTTATCAGTTAATGATTATTAATCGTTAATTACCTCGTTCTTTTCCTTAAGTTCTTCGATGGCCGCGCAGTAGCCTTCGTGTACCTCTTTCAATTTTTCTGCTTGTGTGGCTTCAGCTTGGCGAAGTTGGTACGAGTGTTCGGTTTCTAACTCGCTCATTCTTGTACTAAGTAGCTACAATATATAAACAGTTTTGTAGGGACAGAACGCAGTGCCGTCTTTTAAACCAAAATTAAGCCTACCTACCTAATATTTTGGGCGTTAACCGATTTTGGTCCAAAAATCACTCAGATATAAGTCTAAATTACCCCATAATGATATAACCAATATTACAATAAAGGATTAGGTACCTACCCAACCCCGAGAATCAAGTGTGGTGGAAATTTAATACTGTGGAATCAGTTATGATTATAAACTTTATATATTCATAAATATCACCCGATCATTCTGCTAGCTGTTTATAATTACTGCCTCACTACGTCGTTCCAGTTTCAATGAACATTGATTTTTTGGTTTTTACTTACATTGATGCTATTAATTTTCTCTTTCAAATCTTTTTTGCTAATCAATATCTCCTTAGAGTAAGCGAAATCTTTATCCAAAGCAATCGCTCTTCCTTCAGCATTCGTCAATCGCCATATACAAATAGAGGCGTCTTCGGCCACGGATACCAGCGTTTGATCATCATAGGCAAGAGCTATACAAGTCACTTTCTTGTTATGCATGTGGAACTCATTATAAATAGCTTTATCCAAAAGTGGTAGATTTACTGACGTGACCCCTCCCTCTCCGCCGGTTATGAACAGCATCATATCAGAGCGAGAAAGTAATATAGTGTCAAGTGCGCAGCCAAGCAGTGGCAGATTCCTTCGGATGGTATTAGAACCAATTTCTTTGATTTCCCCATCACTGCCTACAGCATACGTTGTTTTTCCGAGACTGAAAATAAAACCTTGATTAATTTACTTTGAAAGTGATCAATCAAAAATGGTTCGAGAGTTATGCTCTTTTTGTTCGAGTAGACGTAATCTTTTTCTTTTTTCATTCGGAATTTTGTTGTTTAATTTTCCAAGATAAACGAGTTCAGTTTTTCTTTGTAGTTGTTCTTTATTTTTGTCGTCATGTACTCAGTAGAGTTACTGGTAGTGCAAAGCGGAAGCTGTGGGTTGTCCGCTGGCGTCTATTTTTTTGAAAATCTGTTCAAAAGGATTCTAACCTGTTAACGGCACAAGAAGCGAACTGATTAGTCTTAAGTATGACTTCACCGACTCGCTGCCCTGTAGACATACTCCATTCGTACACGGCGCCCTCGTTGCCGCAGGATACCAACCACAGGTCGTTAGCGGACCATGTAAGAGATGTAATCTGATGGAGATTGGAGATTATTTATGCAAGTTTTTAATTAGAAAGTAGATTCATTTTTAAAAATCGGACAAAGTCAAGTCAGTTCACCATCCAAATACTTATAGAGCCATAGTGGGCATTACACATACATCGTTTTTGGAAAGCCTCGCTGCCCACGGAAACTATAAAACCTTTGATTAATTTAGTTGACGTAGCTTTGTAGGCGAAGAAGCCGACAAGGGACGAAAATAGGCTGATGACATGATTTAGATGATGCCTGACGCTTGCCGAGTGAATTGCAGGCTGTGGCCCACGATTGGTGCTAATAGCCTTGTCAACAACAAACTGAGACGACTGCCACGCTACGCTCGTAGCGCTACGTCGTACCCGACAGATGGTTTTCCCGCTATGTAGCGAAAATGCTGTGTAGAGACGAACTATGACGTGATTAGCGCTGAATAGAATCAAATGAAAGGAACGGCCAGAAACAGCTTAGAATCGCAACATGTGGTCACTCAGTCTCATAATAATAAAAACAAAAGTTTACATCTTACAATTCCATTATGTCCCTTTAGATTGTACACATTGTTAAACGAAACCGACGAGAACACTTGTATGACTTGAGCGTTGACAGCGGCGAAGAGATGTCCGTTTGTACTAAACTTGGCGCGTTTGCAATTTCTTATTGGAAACTCTCTCATCACTTCGAAATCGTCGATCAGTACCACCATGAATCGCAATTTGTCTGAGAAACCTATTACAGCAAAAAGACCTGCAAAATAAACACAATTTTGAAGGAGATTATCTCATTCATGGGGCCTATCGGTAAAACCAAATTGCGGCGATCTTTCTCTTTGACTCACTAAGACGTAAGAGTGACAGAGAAAAATGCCCGCAATTGACGAACTTCGATTTTCGCGGTTATATCCCAGAAACGTGCTAAATTCTATCTATCTACAACGTCCGGGGTGGAATCTAGCCAACTGAGTAATAGAAGCATTAGTATATAATATTATTCGAATTGATATGTCAAATTTTTCATTTTGTTTCAATAAAAGCGGTGGTAGCCGAATAGATCAAATCCTGGCTCGTACCAATGAGTTTTTCGGAAGCTTTTCGGTGAAGGAAAACATCGTGAGAAAACCTGCATCCATCCGCGAAGAAATCTAAGGGGTAAACCTACATTGGGCTAGCGTGGGGACTATAGCCCAAACCCACTCGCGCATGAGAAGAGGCCTAGCTGTGCATAGCAGTGGAACGTATATAATCGGCTGAATTATTATATAATGTTTTTAGTTTAGTTCGGATACTCCGGATACATTACCAGTAGGATGTAAAGACACACATGAAATCTCCTCTTGATATAACTTAATCATTTCAATATCGTCAGTCAAGTAATTCCAAATTCGAATGCTCTTGTCCTGCTCGCCTGCTGTGATGAAAATGGGCTTCCAGGCACACATGGATAGCGAGTTGATAGGTCCGTAGTGCATCGCGGGGCCGAGCTCGTTGAATGCAATTTCTGGGTTCTAGAAACAGGCAATAACGTTATTACGAAATTCAGCCGGTTTCTACTATATAGATCCCACAATGTTCCGGCGTGGTTATAATATCTCGAATAAATCGAATAAATAATGAATATTGGCTTTTAACACTTTAAACTCTTGCGTTTTGTACACATATTTAATGTAATCACGTTAGACCAGTTAATAACATTAAATATAATGGTTTTTCCTCAATATTCGTTATTCAATTGGTATTCTTAATTTAGTATACCATAAAATCGATACTTCATTACAGCTTCGTTCTTTCTAAAGCCTAAATCGCCCAAAGATTCGTTTAGTGACGTCAGCCCCACTTTCCCTGAGGTCCCCAACTTATTTCTAGTATCAAATTTTTACGATTAAATTTCCGCTCGCATAAAAGAAACAATTGAGTTTTTTAACAGAATAGGGTCTGATGCCTAAAAATATTTCAGAAAATATACTGTACCTACTTTCCCTGTTCCAAATTATACTAACCTGCAACATATGTTGTCCAAATAGCTTGACATAATACAGTTGTTTCCGAAGTGTCGTTATAAGCAGAGTTTCTTGATTGGGATCTACAGCGATATGCTGTACGGCGTCAAGGTGAGACCAAATCGGATAATCCCGAGTATGTCTTGACGGAAAAAAGAAACCAAGCAATTATATTTTTGTGAGATATTACATATGAACAGGTACATCATCAGCATCATACAGATTAGTCAGCATTATATCACAACAGAAAATACATCCTTACTCAGGTAGTGACAATTATGTATAATAAAATAATAAATACTGTAGTAGTAACTTTTACCTATTTGATGCTGACTGTACAAACAATAAAATGTAACCCTGAGCCACCATGAGACTATTTATTTATTCAACAATAAATTATGCAGCATTGCAGCTAGACGCCAATGCGCTATAAAATGAAACAGTAGGTAAGTTGTAACTGGATAATTAAATCATAAATCAGGATTCCATAAAACGAAAGAATGAGTGCCGCGTGTGGCGGACGCGTGCTGTGTGGAAGACTAGTCTAGATCCTCATTTACCTAGTACATAATTTTATTACTAAAGTTACGTACTTATAACACTTCCTCGAAATCCTAAATACATTTCGCTTCCTCCAGTGATGAGGTGATTCTTTTTCGAACATGTGCACGTATCCTTGTCCACAACCGAAGACAAAACCTGTTAATCGTCAAGTCGCTTTATTTATTTCATAATGGTCTACTGTTCACGCGCATATTACCCTATGCTGAATGGCTGCAACACCTGTGATATGCGAGTTTGATAGGTTTCAGTGCGAGTATTATTAAGTCTCATTTAGGTATATCTACAGTGAAGGAATTCGATTTCGGTTCCATTTCGTTCCTTCGTCATTGTGACAATGTGATAGCCGCTATAGGGCTCTCATATTATTGTCAGTGACTACTTGAAAAGGTACAAAGTGACACAGAAATCAAATTACTTATGTGTAAGTGCGTGACAAAAATTTTACCTTGTATTAGTCCTAGTTATTTTAGTTGACAATTGACCATTTTAATTTAAAATAGCTTTCTGAAAAACAATGTTTCAGAACTAATATTACCTTTAGGAAAATTTACGAAATTGGTGACTGGATAAATCTCTCTGTCAGTGTCTATCGAATGTTCACTCTCTGCTTTACTCTGGTTGTCTTTGCTTGTTGTACTGGTCTTGTCGCCACCTTCTTCCGCTGCCCTAAAAACAAACATAACTGGAACCTTTTTAATACGTTTTCAAATTTATTTAATACAAAGAATATATCCGTGTAAGTATGGAAGATTGGCCCCAGATGCCAAATTGATTGTCGTTTTGCTGATTTATTATCCCAAGCATAAGATGTTATTTCACCAAATATTGAGCCTAAAATGCCACAGATACTCGAAAAAAAATTAATCTGTTTTTATTTATTTTATTTAAACTACTGAACCGATTTTTTGTAACAAATATATTATAATTTTGATGTATTGATTAAAAAAAAAAAAAGTTCCAAATGCATTTGTAAATAAGTGAAATTTTTACTTTTATTTATTTTTTATCATTCCGAGATATTTTATGTACCTATAAACTAATATTCTATAATATATATATATTTTTCAAAAACATACGTACTAACAAAAATGTATCCCACACCTGTAAGGGTGCAGCGTAAAGATTTTGATTTTCTTAATTTTACGATACGGCGCGAACGAAAGCATACAATAAAATTTGTGTGACCCAGTTGTACAGTCAAAGAATTATATATCAGTACCGTTTCGTACCTTGTCACAGTGACAATCAATATGAGGTCCCATAATATTATCAGATTATCACTGTGACAATATACGAAATGGTACTTGAAATTAAATTACTTGACCGTACCCAGTGTGTAATACCTACCTCTATCTCAAGTAGCTTTTCCCGACTTTCTCGACAAACGTGGTAACGTACTAGGATTCTTCAAAAGTGCCCATTCTAAGTAATTGGCTAGTCTCAAAAAGTAGGTCGCTGTGAGTTGTTGTACCCCAACATGCTTACCTATTAACTGATGCTAATGTTACATTGACCTAGCATCAATAACGTTGAAGGTTGGTATCGCGCCGATGGGCGCTAGAAGGAATTGTATGCATGCGCACCAAAATAGCAGATTTATTTAGTATACCTACGAGTATAGTAGGCAAGTGGCCCATGTAGAAAGACAAGTTCCAAACTGACGTATGTATTTTTTCTCTTAAGGATGAATAGTCTCTAAAGTTAAGGCGTTATTACATCTATCCTTTCGCCCGACACTTTCTGCTATCCTGCTGCTAAGGTGGTCATGGAAACAACATACAGCTTTCTCTGTCTGTATTTTCTTATAACTCGGTATCTGTACTTACTCGGTCTCAACTTTCTTCAACGACATCTCCATGACGTCGAGGGCGTTAAAGACGCAGTTCTGCCGCAGTTCACCGTTTTCGACCATCATGATAACGCCGTTGTCCGTGCCGAACATGATGCGATCGGGCGTCAACCACATGCAGGTCGTGATGTTGATCTATACCAGGGATCAGTTACTAAGTAGAAAAGGTGTCAAATTTTGCTCGGTTTCTAATTTTCATATCTTGAAAATCATTTTAGATGAATATCTCCTTTCGTCACCATTATCACAGAATGGACAATATTAATTTCCAGAAATTTGGTTTTGGATATTCACTAAGAACATATTTTACAGGTTCACAGCTTCCTCTCAAACGCATGGCAAGTTATCTTTTGACTCTCAGATTGTAAACTTTGCACAGAATACAATCGGCCACCCAGCGTACCCATTCAATATGAGTATCTTTTCAAAAGAGCTTATTTGTCTATGAAAATTTCACAAAAAGAACCCCTTTTGAAACGACACTCCTCATATGATAATCCCACATGCCACCATTAATTGCTCCTAGCAGCGTGAGAACCGAAATCACCCGATAAAGTTAGCAAATTACTACTGCAATTGCGACGCTGTTATCGATGCCATACACATACAGTCGTGATGTGGACCTAGACGTGCGAACACTGATTCAGCAATGACCTTTGCCCAGTTACGAAGACCGCACGTCACGTCCTACATCTAGGTACTTTGGTGCAAGGTCAAAGGTCAATGTTTGACGTAAGAACAAGAACAGTGTCAATTCGAATAAAATTTATTCCAAGAGTGTTTATACGTGCCCATAGATAGGTACAATAAAATAATTATACTTACGGTAAATTAGTTCCGGCTCAGAATCAGATCACCGCACATCGAACCTTAAAGCTTCCATGCACAAAGACCTAAATTGTGATTGTAGGTGCTTGGACTTGTATTAACTGGTAGGTAGGATCTATCTAAGACGTCGTGCCATAGAATTATTCCTAGTACAATATAATATTACTCACGTTTTCAGCTTTGCACCATCCCCATTGTCTCCAGACGGTTTCCGAGACATTCATAATACGAAATGTGTATGGTCCAGTGACTACTATTAGCGTCGCGTCTGCAGGGTTGCATTGTACCTAAGAAATGAACCTGTTCAAATGACTGCAGAATCAAATGAATTTACGTTAGCGACAAGTTAAAAGATCCGCCAAAGGTAAGGTTTGTAAAAGCTCTACTGATATAGTCGGATCAGCGCAACAGTTACATATACAATAGTCAGGCCGTTAGCAACTAGAGATCGTAATCATAATGTATGAATTAGCTGAACACACTTCAGTATGTCTAGGTAGATTCATAATATTAATTAGTATTTTTTTCATTGTTTCCTGTATTGAGGTATGCAATAAAGAGTACTTGTTTTTGTATTGTACTATCATGTATCGTTAATACGAGATTCTGATCGACATAGATACAGCTTAAAATTGAGAAATTACTTACGCTTTCGACAGTGCCTTGACCACTTGGGTTTTGCGCTTTTGCGTGGCTCTCCACCTTTCCTTTATCCCAGTTGTAATAATACAAATACCAGTCAGGTTCCCCGGTTATGGCCACAAGGTACTTTGAGTCGAAGGTAAATTGTACGCAGGCAAATTCACGCGCAGTCGAATTTTCGAACGGGACCGTCAGTATTTTGCGGCGTTTGCATGTTGTCAAGTCATAAATAGTTATGATTGGTTTTTGTCCTTCTTCAGCTATCTCGTTTAGCGCAAGCCATCGCCTGCAATATCGTTAAAACCAAGGGAAGGACCAATGATATTAATAGATCAGACAGATGATAAAATGTGCTGTAGGCTGCCTACTCGGGATTTACTAATTTAAGACCTCAATAATAGATAGAACCTCAACACTCTTCGGCTGACGTAAGTTGTTCGACCGTACCTACGAAATAATTATAAAGAAGAAGGTCTATTAACCCTTGTATTAGTGCATGAGATGTACCTTACCTACCTAACGCAGAGAATGCAAGACACACCTGTTTGGAGCCATGACTAAGGACTTTATAGGTTTGTGCTTATCTTGAAGTCTAATAAACTTCTGCTTCTTCTGAAGATGGTTGTATATAACTATGACGCCGCCTGCTGGATATATTATGTCCGACTCGTTCACGTAATGTGCATTGAATCTGTCAAATGATCGCACCAGTTAAACCCGGCTGTAGGTAGTCAAATTCAGTAACACAGTTGGTACAAGGTGCGTTTTATTGCTAAATTGCTGTCATTACACCAAAACGAAACCATATCTAATCTCCGTCAACGAAAAACAAAGAAAATTGCAGCATTTACTTGCAATAAGTGAATTAAGTGATCTACTCACAGGATGTCCGTCCGTAGACCGTAGAAAAAGCGTGCAGAAAGATTCGGTGGTGGTACTGTTGTCGCCATCTCAGATAATTTAAACTATTATAAATAATCCCTATATGTTATTACGTATACCGAAAAGCAAATACGTCTATCATAAACAACTAGAAAATAAGTTAGTAATGTCACACCTCACAAATCAACGTTGTCATGGTTACGAAAATTGGGTTAGTATTACATGGATACTGCATGGAGTTAGTTATCTACGAATATTATCGATTACCTAATGTACTAAGAATATTATCCTAGGGAGTATTAAATTACCTATATTCTTTGATTATGTGCCTAGTGAGTATAGTATTTTTGATTAATAAGGTATTGACCATTATCACCTATAGGTCACCTATTTTCAAAGTACTAGGTTTTTTTAATTCCGCGATATTTTTTTTATAGTCCCTAATATAGTTAATAGGTCTAATGCCCGCCATCCAAATTCCTTAAGCGTTGATGGGAAAGTACTTACCGCCCAAAATAATACCTATACCTACTTAGTTCCGGAAGAAGAGGTGCCTTATTTCAACATTATATATTTGGGGATTTCTATGTAAAGTATTTTTTAAGATGTAATAACGGCTACAATAATAAAATAATTAATAGTTTAAAAACACTAGAAAACGACGCTTATGACACGATATTCTATCATGGAATGCCAGTGCCTCTCTTCCGGCTTCATCATCAGACCTTGAAACCTAATCGTGGTCAAAGTTCATTACAAGAATTTTCTAACAAATTCAAACAGCTATGAGACGATGTTCCATCATGAAGTTCCAGTTCATATCATTCGGCTCCATCATCAGATCTGTTCGACAGTACCATATTATTGTATTGTCATCAGAACTATATACAGCTGCCACTTTCATGACGCTACGATCTTTGGAAGATGGCTAAATTAGTTACCTTAGATTCCATTACATAATGTCGACCTAATAAAAGCGTGTTAATAAAGAAATGCACAATATACTTAACGTATATAAAAACTACACTTAAAAAAAACTTATAAATAAATTAAAATTTGCATTTTATATTTTTTTCGACCCGAATACGAGAAATAAAGCGGCCAAGTGCGAGTCGGACTCGCCCATGGAGGGTTCCGTACCATTTATGACGTATTAAAAAAAATACTTACTAGATCTCGTTCAAACCAATTTTCGGTGGAAGTTTGCATGGTAATGTATATCATATATTTTTTTTAGATTTTTCATTCTGTTATTTTAGAAGTTACAGGGGGGGGGGACACATTTTTTCACTTTGGAAGTGTCTCTCGCGCAAACTATTCAGCTTAGAAAAAAATTATATTAGAAACCTAAATATCATTTTTGAAGACCTATCCATAGATTCCCACACGTATGGGTTTGCTGAAAAAAAATATATTTTTTTAATTTTATGACGTACCGTAAAACCACCCAACTATAGTCCAAAGCTCCCAACTATGGTCCACAAATAAACTAAATTTTTCTCGTTCAGGTGTGTATTTTCAAGGGCGGATCCACCGTTGTGGGCACGATGGGCATGCCCACAACCCTAATAGGGTGTCCTATTAATTCCTCGAGTACAATTATGCCGATTTTTGTTTCGCAGATGCTATGGCAGAGGAATCTTTGTAAAATTTTCATTACACAGAGTAGTTAGTTAGTTGGCATAACATTGATACGCGGATTTACTTTTCGTAAATTGATAGTTTGATAACTGTCACGCTTACCGAAGTCGAAAACAGATCACACAGATCAGACAGATGGTGTTAATTAGAAATTCTCGCCACCACGAGTCCTAATTATTTGTAAAAAAATAAAGATTATTTACTAACAGGGGCAATTACTATTAGCTTATGGAGTCTTAGAAATGTTCAACATTCTCAAATATTAGTACAATAATTTAAAATATTGCCAGCTTTTAATTTACAGCTGTAGGAGTTTTTTTTTGCGTAGTTAGCGTAGCGTTTATCTATCTATATATAAAAAGTGCTCCATAGACTGCAATAAATCGTTTGCGATTTTAAATATATTGCCGACCCGAATTTTATAAGTACCTATCGCAATTGCTAAATTACTAATTTAACTGTTAGTTAAAGTTTAATTAAATTGTCACTTTATTCGAAAATAACTTTAGTCTAGTCAGCAAGTTGAAAAATGTATCTATATTTTTATGCTTTGTATTGTATGCTTCTAAAAATACAAAATGTATTCGAAGTGTATATTAATTAGCATTAGCACATAAACAATTGCAAAAGTTAAAAAAAATATTCATGAAAAAATATGGTATTTCGTTTTTAGCCGAATCTCATAAACCATAATACATTTAAGAAATAAAAGTAAAATATTTCTAAAGAAGTGAAAATTTCCAATAAAAAAAATCCCAAGTACTATAACTCTATTCATTGTAGTTTTCATTTACCGCTGAAAATAGCCCTAAGTTAGGGAATAATTAATTTAAAAAAAATCTCGTTCTTACGTCATTATCGTAAATGTAAACAAAAAAAATGTTCAAATAATTGGCGTAAAAATATTTCGGCTATCGGTGCTCTGCTTTTATACATACTAAGCAATATCACGCTATAAAAACAATACTTTGGTTATAATATTGTTTTATATTTAACAATTTTACCTTGATTTTAATTTTTTTGTCAATTTTCACTATTATTCTGAAATTTTACACAAAGTATTAAATTTTTTGTAATCCTGTTAAGTGTATAAATAAGATGGGCTCCACGAAGCGAAATATTTTTACGCCAATTATTATAACATTTTTTAAAATTTACAATAGAGACGAAAGTTCGAGAAAAAAGTGCTAATTAATAATTGCCTATCTTGTTGAAAAATCTACCTTTAAAATAATATTTAATATTACGTATTTACTTACTCGCTTTTTCACGCCGCGCGCGCATCCCGAAAAAGAGGCGCGGGGGGCTATTTTTAACGTTAAATTAAAACTATAACGAATAGAGTTTAGAGGACCTAGAGTTGGATTTTATATTGGAAAATTTTCTCTTCTTTATAGTATTTTTCAAACGGGAAGGGTACGCTGATAGATATCATCTCCATACAATTTATATCCTAAAAGCTCCACATCTCGCAAAATTGTATTGAGATGACATACAATTTTGCGAGAATGAGAATCTATCAGCATACCCTTCCTGTTTGAAAAATACTATAGGAATATTTTGTTTTCAATTGTTAAATGTTACCTAATAGTTTATGAGATATTGACAAAAACAAAATACCATATTTTATATAACTTTGGAATTTTTTGTGCTAATAAACGATTCGAATTCGAATACCTTTTTTCTAGACATTGTTTCAATTCCAATGAGGTATTTTTCATGTATTTTTATTTCTATTTTTGACCATTTTGAACTTGTCGACTAGACTACTCAACGAAATATTTAAAAAATATATAGAATATAAAAAAAAAAGTTACTAAATAGTTCCTTAAACGAAAAGATTACTCTGCCAAACGAAATTCATACAATAATTGTTCTGTCAGTGTTCTGCTAATTAACAGAAAAGCGAATTGAACGGTATGTGAACCAAGACTAGCAAATGTCGATTAAAAGTTAGATCTACGAATAAATCCCTCTATGAAACGTTGACCTTAAAAAATGTATAGAATATTTAAAAAAAGTTACTAATAGTTCCTTAAAAGGAAAGATTACTCTGCCAAACAAAATTCATACAATAATTGTTCTGTCAGTGTTCTGCTAATTAACAGAAAAGCGAATTGGACGGTATGTGAACCAAGACTAGCAAATGTCGATTAAAAGTTAGATCTACGAATAAATCCCTCTATGAAACGTTGACCTTAAAAAATGTATAGAATATAAAAAAAAGTTACTAATAGTTCCTTAAACGAAAAGATTACTCTGCCAAACGAAATTCATACAATAATTGTTCTGTCAGTGTTCTGCTAATTAACAGAAAAGCGAATTGAACGGTATGTGAACCAAGACTAGCAAATGTCGATTAAAAGTTAGATCTACGAATAAATCCCTCTATGAAACGTTGACCTTAAAAAATGTATAGAATATAAAAAAAAGTTACTAATAGTTCCTTAAACGAAAAGATTACTCTGCCAAACGAAATTCATACAATAATTGTTCTGTCAGTGTTCTGCTAATTAACAGAAAAGCGAATTGAACGGTATGTGAACCAAGACTAGCAAATGTCGATTAAAAGTTAGATCTATTCCTCCATAAATCCCTCTATGAAACGTTGACCTGCGAAACGTTGTCTGAGAATCGAGTATCTGCGAAAAATTGATAAGGTACCCCCTAATAGCCTTGTGACGTCACACTTTCAGTCTATTGAGATCGGTAGTACGATCGTTTAAGACTTGCAAGAGTCATGATTGTTCATGAACGAGTTCGGACTCCGACTCGCACTTGGCCGATTTTCGGGTGGCTGTGCTGTGACCACAACCTTTTTTGAGGGCTGGATCCGCGCCTGTGTATTTTAGTATATTTTTGTAGTTCTGAGGCAAAGTATGTTTATAAATAGAAGGTAAAACTAGGAGTAAACCACAAGGAACATTGTTATAGCTACTTAATTTCCTTTTGAACTTGTGGACCATAGTTGCAGTATTGGACTATAGTTGGGTGGTTTTACGGTATTAAAAAAAAAACTACTTACTAGATCTCGTTCAAACCAATTTTCGGTGGAAGTTTGCATGGTAATGTACACCATATATTTTTTTAGTTATCATTCTGTTATTTTAGAAGTTACTGGGGGGGGGGGGCACATTTTTACCACTTTGGAAGTGTCTCTCGCGCAAACTATTCAGTTTAGAAAAAAATGATATTAGAAACCTCAATATCATTTTTAAAGACCTATCCATAGATACCCCACACGTATGGGTTTGATGAAAAAAAGTTTTTTTGAGTTTCAGTTCTAAGTATGGGGAACCCCCAAAATTTATTGTTTTTTTTCTATTTTTGTGTAAAAATCTTAATGCAGTTCATAGAATACATCTTCTTACCAAGTTTGAACAGTATAGCTCTTATAGTTTCGGAAAAAAGTGGCTGTGACATAAACGGACAGACAGACGGACATGACGAATCTATAAGGGTTCCGTTTTTTGCCATTTGGCTACGGAACCCTAAAAAGTATCACCACAATTTCATACAATTTTGTTTGTTGTGTTACAGTCTTACTTTACTCTTTGGTTTCAGTCATAGAAGGCTATAACCTCTTTAAATAGGTAGTAATAAAAGCGGCCCAAACAAATCTGCGGTTTTATTTGTCGGTAAGGATCTTGTGATTTTGAGGACAAATATATATGAAAATTCTCAATTCAAACACAAAAGCTGGGGTATAACTTTGAACAGAAATGCCCATTTTATAGCTAATTAAAATTTGGTCTTTTGAAACTAAGCCTTCGAGATTCATAAATTGCAAAAAGAAAAAGACGGAAAGCAAACTGCGCATCGCAAGATACGTTTGCCATTTAGCCGAGCTCCACCTGATTGGGTCTCAATGCCGTCTGCCGGAGCGCATCCTCTCTACAATATCCGACTCCATTCTCAGCTTCCTCCAGCCCACGCGGACAACTGTACTTAAATTATTGCATCTTCGCGTGACAAAATCTTGGAGAACGCACGGGCAAAATTGATTTTTAATTTTATCCTAGAGTCAGAACACACTACGTTTGCAGCGGTTTTGATATCCCAGACTATGTATGATAATGTTATTTAAACCGCATAATTTCATAGAAGTTTGACGTTTCAAATAACACTTGCACAGTATAGGCTATCACAATTGCAGCCATCTTAGCGTTGTCTAACTCTAGTGCCATTGCCACTTTGATCCTCAAAGAACGATTTATACTGTTACGTTGCCTTAGATTTCATTTACAGTTTTCGCAGCTTATTGAAATTAGCTGACGGTTTACAAGAATCAATTAACTATTCTACTAGGCCTGAATGGTCTGAATATTCCGTTTAGTAACATCTTGCTTGGTTAAAATAAGTTATTTGAAGGATGTTTTAATATAATAATATATCATGCGTTCATGCGTATAATTGAGCAGTTTCTTAGATGGTTAAAGTGTTTTGAAACTTCTGAAAGATTTTTCAATGCCGCTTAGTCTTTAAAGTAGTTAGTTGGTATTTAAAGTAATATTTAACAATATTAATAGAACATCTAGGTAGCCTACCATCTGACACACATTTACTCTTTCTTATAATTGTTCGTTCTAGTTTTGGATAGGTACGCGCAATTTTTATTTGCACAGTAGGTTTTTAGTTTCTCTTTTAAAAGCATGTCACTAGCACATCTTATCGGTGAATAATGTGAATAATACATATACGTATACATACATATGCAGAAAACGGAACGGAATGCATTCAATAAACAACTGTATGTTAACAGATGTTTATTAGATGTTGTTAAACGTCCATCAAGGCAGATAAAGTCCATAAGCGGCTGACCCCAGTGAATGAATTGGCGATATCGGGCCAATTGACTGCGGTGGCGCAACAGAGAATCGCTCGCCGCAGGAACTCTCACAGTATCCTGTCTTTAATTTAAAGTGATCGGTCGATCATCTCGTAATAACTCGTAAGATGTTCCCGCCTACTTAGACAAAAAAGATAACCTAGATGAATATGTAACTATAGTCTGCCGAACAACTTTGTTAGTAGAAAAAGGCGCGAATATCAAGTTTTCTACGGGACCCCTTTGCGCCAACATTATTGAAATTTTCCCGCTTTTTTCTACTGAAGGAAATGGCTTGACAGACTATAAATGTAAACTTACCTCAGCATAACTTGTGGATGACTGGATGACCAGATATAAAAAAGCGGCCAAGTGCGAGTCGGACTCGCTCATGAAGGGTTGCGTACCATTTATGACGTATTAAAAAAACTACATACTTACTAGATCTCGTTTAAACCAATTTTCGGTGGAAGTTTGCATGTTAATGTACATCATACATTTTTTTTAGTTTTATCATTCTGTTATTTTAGAAGTTACAGGGGGGGGGGGGGGGGACACATTTTACCACTTTGGAAGTGTCTTTCGCGCAAACTATTCAGTTTAGAAAAAAATTATATTAGAAACCTCAATATCATTTTTGAAGACCTATCCGTAGATACCCCACACGTATGGGTTTGATGAAAAAAAATGTTTTGAGTTTCAGTTCTAAGTGTGGGGAACCCCCAAAATTTATTGTTTTTTTATTCATAAGTAAATTTTTTTTCACTAAGTATGAAATAAAAAATGTTGTGTAAAGTTCAATTTTAGCCCTTTCAAATGATACCCCACTTGACCTAGTAACTGACTTTGAAATGCCCCCCCCCCCCCCCCTTATATGGGCATTTTCCATAATTAATATAAATAAATAAAATACACTTCCAATATGTCTGGATTAGCGTTGTTCATTACTATTTCAAATCGATAGCTTAAGTACTTGTCGAGATATTTAGCAATGTGACGGACAGACGGACGGACAGATTTCCGTTCACTGCACCATAAGGGTTCCTTATGTACCTTTTTGGTACGGACCCAAAAAAATTAAAAGAAGAATTACATTTGTCATTTTCAACATCATCAATATTAGATTATTTTTTTAATAATGTATAAATTTAATAATGTTTTTAATATTCAGAATATTCTCTACAACTGTCTTTGGCAAAGCCCTAGCGGCTATCATTTCTATAATACATACCTACAGGTAAATTACTAAAAGCAAAGATAATTGATTGTAATAGAAAGGTATAGTCTAAGAAAAAACACATCCCTTAATTCGACATCCAAACCCGCTTTACTGCGCCATATCTTTCGCGGTTACTGAATTGTCAAACATCAACTTTTGACAATCAGAGTTAGCACGAAATGTATGGAGCTGTACAGGGCCATCTCGTTTACCCGTCAAAATCGAAGCACGAAATTGTTTTAGATTTGACACCTCTTACTCAATCAATGTACTTATCTTTGCTAAAAGCAAGTGTTCTTTCATTTAAATCGACCAAGTAATGTTTTTTCGCAAGATGTGAAACACTGAAATCGCAAATTCAATTTATAAATATTTTATGCTCTATGTAAATGTATATTTTTTTTACAATTTCCTTTTTATCTCTGGTAAACACAACAATCATACTAACTACTCATATTCTTGCCGAGTGTGGGCGTGGGCGTGAAGCACTTATAATAGTGCGTGGACTAATTTTATTTAAAGGAACAACAGGAGAGATGACTAAATCTGTCTTTATGGCCCGGCATATCGCCAAGTCCGTAGCCTTTTGCCTACCCACAACAAAGAGTCCAAAAAACGAGCTACAAATCTTCCTGCATTAGTAAGTGCTGTATGCTTTTTACCCCTCTGTCAGAAGGAGGGTAATGTCTTTCGAGTATGTATGTCCATGTCTTTGGCACGCCCTACAGCCCAAACGGCTGCACGGTCTTTAACATATTTATTTAGTTACTGATGCGAAAAAACGATCCATTCAGTAAAAAAAATAATAATAGAATCAAGCTATAATATGCCCATTGTTTTTACTTCTAATTAGAGAATAATGGCGCACAAATCAAATCAAATATCGTTTATTTTCAGGCAATTTAGGCTCATAGATACCTTACAAACTAACATACATACAATAAAAAAATCCACCCACAACTGAAGTAAAAGTACGTCGTCGTCCATCAAAGGTCGAACACAACGTTAACAATGCATGCACCTAGCTGGCTGCCCTTAATGGCTTTTCACAAGGAATCGATAATCCCAAGGCGTGGACCCCATTTCAGGGGGTATTTTTGGTAGAGAGTGGGCACTACGGCTTGCGTGATTCACGTGGTACTGGTAAGGTAGGTAGGAATGATTTTAACTAATGACAGGGGTTACCAAGTAGCAATGATAACATAAACAAACATGCGTTAGTTAGGATATCCCCTATATTATGTGTGTTGTTAAACTCTTCTGCCCCTGAATATTAAATTTAATTTTGATTATTCGACTCGGAACATCAATCGATATTATACTACCTAACTTTTAGCTACCATAGTTTATTATTAGTATTCATTTTAAACTTTATTGATCATCAATAAAGGTACACATGACGAACTTAATGCCCAATGGCATTCTCTACCAGTCTACCATAGGGCCAAACAGAAAATTTTCTAGGTGGGTGCATATTACCATATTATGTTACAGGTTTTGTAGCTAAGCCTGGTATTTTTTTTAATCCGAACTCCAGATGTCGTTTGTTTAAAATAAAAGAAGCACTAGCAAGTTCAGGACTTAAGCCCCGAAATATTTGCATTATATGCTGCATACCTAATCCATCATTATAGTCTATTTCCCGAGGTTTTTGCCGATAGTCAGCTGCTCGCTCTACCGTTTCAGTACAATAAGTACCTGATACTAAATTAAGAATTTCGGTAACTTCTTATCTAAATATCCGCGAATAGACACCCACAAGAATTGTTGAATATGTCAACCTTTAACGTCACCTTCAAGGTAATTTTACCAATATTTACACGACCACAAGTTCCTTGCGGGTGACGCGAACGAGTCATTCTCGATGACGTCATCTTCCATCATCATGCAGATATAGACAGCTAGTTAAATTCTGCTGCTATTTCCATCGCCTATGCGATCTACAGACAATCTACAGTTTTACAGCTTCAACTATTCACTTGTGATGAGCGAGAGACAGATATCTGTTAGCTTGGGTCAATACTTAAATCGTTTTTGCCGGTCGTTATGACAAATTGATACGTTTGTAATACCTATTTCTAAGAAGAACCAGTATAGCTTTGATCTTCTACATCTACCTTCTTGAATGAAGAAATTTTCACTCGTTAGATGTCAATTTAATTGGTTTCGCTGCAGCGAGTGTCTTGGCCATTTTTCTCATGTACTTTACTGCCGTAATGTCTACTTTCAGCATTTGTTTACCATGAAAATGCCGCATCAACGTTGGAAATAGATTAGTTATACGATACCAAGTATCCTCCGAGTTAAACCATGTTCTCAAATAACGACCTCAGTAAGCAATTGGTCCGCATGCAACGCAATGACTTGGTAATTAACAGCGTAATTTGATATTGTTTAGTAATTACAAGTTATTTTTCATTCCTCATGCTGAGAAGAGGGTCATTGTTGTTCTAAAAAGTGTGCAGAAAGTGATACGTTTCTGCTCTAGAGCACTGTACTTTCGAAGTAGGTTTTTTTCTTAACGTTTTAAAAAAAATGTTTTTAAATGGATTTGTTGTACAATTTCCATTCTGATGATCAACTCCTTATTCCAGAGTTTTCCCTAAATTGATAATTGACAGTACCCTCAAGAAATACTACTGAAGTTTATACTTAGCCTTTTTAGGGTTCCGTAGCCAAATGGCATAAAACGGAACCCTTATAGTTTCGCCATGTCCGTCTGTCTGTCTGTCTGTCTGTCTGTCTGTCTGTCTGTCTGTCTGTCCGAGGCTTTGCTCCGTGGTCGTTAGTGCTAGAAAGCTGAAATTTGGCATGGATATATAAATCAATAAAGCCGACAAAGTCGTACAATAAAATCTAAAAATTTAATTTTTTTTAGGGTACCTCCCCTACACGTAAAGTGGGGGTGAAATTTTTTTTTCGCTTCAACTCTAAAGTGTGGGGTATCGTTGGAAAGGTCTTTCAAAACTAATAGGGGTTTTCAAGAAACATTTTTTGATAAAGTGAATATATTCGGAGATAATCGCTCCGAAAGAAAAAAAAAATGTGTCCCCCCCCTCTAACTTTTGAACCATAGGTCCAAAAAATATGAAAAAAATCGTAGAAGTAGAGCTTAAGAAAGACATTAAATGAAAACTATAGCGGACATGATCAGTTTAGCTGTTTTTGAGTTATCGCAAAAAGTTTTCCCTTCATAGTAAAAAGCCTTATTTTAATTAGGTACTGATTATGCAAATTTGCCTATTTGTTTATCTCAGGTGAAAGGTACCGTTTCATCCCTTGGTTAACAATTTACTATACTTTAAGCTCCAGTTTAGCTTATTGTGACGGAAGAGTAACTACGGAACCCTACACTGAGCGTGGCCCGACATGCTCTTGGCCGGTTATTTTTAATACACATGTATTTTACTTTCCTCGAGAATTAAGCGTAGAAGTGCCAACTCGGGTGAAAGGCAAAATTTCTTCTCTTGGATAACAATGTACTATTTTTATTCACTGGTGCTTAACTTTAGATATGAGCTATCCAGTAATACCTATAAATACTTGAGAAAATAGAAAGTAGCAATAGGTAGTAGTAGCGGTAGCTAGTATTTTTTTAAATATTTTTACCCTTTAATAAACAATAGGGCTCCAAAATCCAAATAATAGGCAGGCGTGCGCGGAAACGCAAGCAACCCGTACCTAGAGGCGTTTTTGACGCTAGGAATCTTGTAGCGGTGAAAATAATCGTAAACGACGTTAAACAAAATATGAGAAGAATGTTTCGTCAAATTAATATGTAGGTACAAGTTTCTTCTGAAGGAGCGGCGCGCTGTGAACCATGCGCTGGAATGACGAAGTCGCATGTGATATCAGCAGGCCGTCCCCGGCTGGTGGCGCGGCGTGCGTGGTAGTGTGCCCCTGTCCGCGACGCCGAGCGCCGCGATGCTCGCGCTCTCACGGTATAAACAAACCTTAAACAATTACTTATCTCGCCGCGATTAAACGATACCACTATCAGACCGTGATACCTCAGTGTGATAACAGATAAGGACCCGAGTGCTCTACCTTCACTTTTGTGTATTATGTAAAACAAGGATTTTGTGAACCATGGCAGCGACGACGGGCCGCAAGAGTAACTCCATTCACGACTACCCAGAACACCTGAATCCCTTCCACGAGGAAGATAACCACAACAAGATCCGATTTTGGACTATCGGCCGAAAGCTCAGCAGGACGAATAGCATCAGCTTTTCTGGGATTAAGGACCTGAAAAATTCATGGTAAGTAGTTGATAAGTCAATGAGGAATACAAAACAGCTGTGTTACGGTCATGTAAAGGTGACGTTCTATGTTACTAACTTAGATAGGTAGTTACCATTGTAAGTACCCAAAATAGTAAATAGATATACCTTACACTTATTTAACGTTTGCAAGCCGGCGATCCGGACGTAGTCTTTGGCCCTTATTGTTTGCTAGTTACGATGAATAACTTGCTATTGAAATTAGAAATTTATAATTCTTACTTTTGCTTGGGACCTTGGACATTAAGGGCGTCCTTGACCCGTCGACTTTACTCCAAACTAACTTGACTATGACGGATCGATTCACGAAAATCCGTGTGATGGTCAAATCTTACAGTTATTACATAGCTATTTAGCATCTACAAGCAAACGATTCGGCTCTATAATATTTATATAAGACTTGCTTAAAACAAATCATATCTAATCTTTCCAAAGTAATTATGAAGTAGGTATTGATATCTGATTTCTACTTAACTAGAGGTGGGTTATGTACACGATTTTTCCTCATATCAAGGAGAAACTTGCTTGAAACGATGTGCACGCATTGCGGTTTTAATATTTAAGCAATACAAATCGTATTTTATTGATACGGTTTACGTTGTTAGCCTTGCTTACCATTTATAGGGCAACGGTCTCAAAAAAGACCATCTCTTTGTATATCAGCGAATTAAGAGCTATGGTGAATATTTTTGAGTTAGTTGCGTGAACCCATATTTTTTCACTTGACTGTACCTACGTCATACCGGAATTAGTGTAAATATTTATTATGTAGGTAGGTAGTGTAGTTATAATAAAATTCGAGTAAAATACCGCTTACATAAACATGATACAAGTACATAGGAATGATAGGAACAGTATTGAGTACTTACATCGGGCAAAGTTACGCGCATTCGTATAATTCGATCGGTATTTACTTAGGTACTCCGGGTACTCGTAACATATACCTACTATACTAAGGTCTGAATAATGCAAGTGTGATCGCCGATATTTATAGAACTGAAGTCATTCTCGGTAATTGATGTTTTAAGTACTTATGTACAAGTAGTTACAATACTTTACTTTTGTATTATGATACAAACAAAGGAGTTACTCAATCATGATAATTCTTTACTCAATTATTAATATTTATTGTTCCGTTCCTTGATAAAATACTCGAAAAATTGAACAGTAATCCTTTTTTTGAGTTGATAGGTATTTTCCATAGGCAATATTTATAAGGCCGATTAGCCTGAAAAGTCGCTAGACACTTTTAATTTTTCTAATTACCACACCAACCTACTCAGCTGTGGGCTGTGGACGGATGCATTATCTGAGACATTACAGCGACATAGTACTAAAGTATTCAGGGTTTTCTTAGCTCCACCCTAAATAGCGTTTATTGTGATATTGTGTTGTGTCCAATGTCCATGTATTACTATTGAACGGTTTCGGTGGCGTTTTTTGTCCCCGTACCTTTGTAGGTAATTAGGGGCAGATTAGTAATTTGAATTTCGCGAAAGAGACCAACGAACGCCAATATTCTTTAAATTAAAATTAGAACGTGTTAAATTTAAGAGCGTCCGCACTTTTTGGTGACCCCGTTCCTTTGAATATATGTAATATATTTATTATACTTATAGTCACACTTACCTATCACGAAACGTATAGTATGCACCTAATTGATAATTATGTCGATTAATCTAAATACGACTTAGATATTTGCCTATTAATTACCACTTATCTTATTTTACGAAATCTCAATGACAACACAAGTTTAACGTGATTGGTTTGATGATTATTAATTGCAATTGATGGGTCAGTTTCAATCATAGAAATGTTTGACATGTCTCTGATTGAAACGGAACTGTTTGAAGTATAAATCGAGACTCTTGGCACCTTGGTTTGGTCCATGGGGAACCGCAGCACAGGGTCTATACCGGCAATTGACAACATTTCATATTTCTGACCCCGTAATTTTATTGCTTCTCTACATTTTAATTAAAACGAGGAATACGCTGATAGTTTTTTTTTCACTAGGATTTGTATTTAATTTATTATTAATTATTGAATATCTACTTATTCTAAAATGGCGTAACTCCAGTTCTACGCTATAAGCTAGTCTTGTCTCGATAGAAAAAAAAAACTCATTGACAAGACGTTGTCATTGTCAATGTTTTAAACTGGTCCGTTGTTGTTTTAAAACAATTTTGATAAAATATCAGCTTTCTACGACGATTTTGGATATAATAACGGATACTGATACGTGAATATGACACCTGGCTTTCATATAGATACAACGGACCGGCGGATAAACACTAACGCATGTAAGTAATGTACTTAATTAAATGTTTGTCCGATATTTTCGACGAATTATTTTTACAGTATGTAACGGACGAGACAATATTTGGTATACTTTTGAGGAGTATATATGAGTACCTCATCGATCCATACACGGCTTTGTCCATTTTAAAAAACCGGGCAAGTGCGAGTCGGACTCGCGCACGAAGGGTTCCGTACCATTATTTATAAAAACGACAAAAAAATTATGTTTGTTGTATGGGAGCCCCCTTTAAATATTTATTTTATTCTGTTTTTAGTATTTGTTGATATAGCGGCAACAGAAATACATCATCTGTGAAAATTTCAACAGTCTAACTATCACGGTTCAGGAGATACAGCCTGGTGACAGACGGACGGACGGACAGCGAAGTCTCAGTAATAGGGTCCCGTTTGACCCTTTGGGTACGGAACCCTAAACATGATGGATAGTAACTTAGTTATGTAAATAAATTTTTCTTTATTTTGAATTTCAATCAATACGTCGTATATAATTGGCAATGTCAAATCCAATATTATGACAGTTATTTTTTTCTTGTGGTGAATGGCAATGGCATTTCACCTATTGTGCCGTAGAATTGGTGAAATTACAACTTTATTTTTATTCTTTTGTATTTCTTGTAATAAGCGATATTAAATTTATATAAATATATTCCAGTGTTCAGGAAGCAAAATTCTTCGAAATCACATGTAAAATTTCAGGTGTTATAAAAATGAAATGTTGTCAATTGGCGAAACGGCTGGTGGATGGGACCGGGGATAAGAGAGCTGGCAGCTTCCTCACCCAACGCTTGAGCATAGCAATCCAGCGAGGAAATGCTGCCAGCATCCTCGGCACCATGCCACGGGGGCCCATTTTAGATTTAGAATTTTAGTTTTATAGTAGTTTTGGTTTAGTTAATTATAGTTTATTTGTTTAAAATTAATTATACAGTTATTTTCCGATGTTCATAATCACAAGCCATATTGAAATGTTAACATCCAATGTAAAATAAACTAATTCCCCTTTATATACCTATGTATCTAAGTATAGTATAAATTGTCACCTCTTTCTTATTGATAACTGTAATGTAAATGAATTTAACGATCTTTTTTTACATATTTAACATATTACACCTTTTCACACACTTAGAGGCGAGATGTTACCAGCGAACTATCGACACTGTCGAATATCGTTCAAAAGTGTATGTTTACACTGCACAAAGACAAATCAAACAGATATCGTTATAATATAAAGTACCTAAACCATAAAACCACCTAAGCGTACGTATATTCTTTATTACGGTTTCGTGAAATTCTGTAACGTTGCTCCACTTATAATCCAGAGCAAATATGAATCACACTTTTAAATATTCATCTTTACCTACAGTCCTACATGAATAACATTTATTTTCGCCGATCGTTACTCAGCTCTTTACGTGCAATTAATGATTATATTATATTTTAATTATAGTTATTAATTAATTATTCTCCTTTTTATAAAGTTTAATTTCATATTTGCTTTTTTATTTTTTTATTTCCTCGAATCCTGAAAATATTATGGCTTTTTTTTAACTAGTATACTATAACAACCTATTTATTTAAATTATGCCTAGGACCTTTGCGTGAATAACACTATTTGTCTGTAATTCGACTTTACTGCTACGACCGTTCACGATACCGTAAAGTAACGTTAACACTTCAGTCACGCAAGTTGAATTTGGTTTAGTTGCCTGCATATTCAGTAGGGGTATGGATGGAGGATCCAAATTTTCAAAGTGCGGTAGCGACCCCGGAAATTTATTTAAAAATACTGAAAAAAAAATTGGGTTTTTAGTAGTAGATTTTACATTAAGCGGGTGCTCCGTAGAAAAATATTATTTCGACGAAATAAGGACCACACTAATAATATTCAGCCTTAGAAAAAAAATCCTTCGTTCCACTCAGCAGGGCGCTGTTTCATGTGGCTTTTATTGAGACAAACTGTGCCAAACTGTGACCTTTTTATTACAAGCTTTTATTTAACTTGCAATGACAAACGAATTTCTATGCAGGGGGGTCACCTCTCTCTGCAGCTGACTGTACCTAAATATGTAAGTCGGTCTGTACCGATGTTCTTTTTTTTTAAATACTACGTCGGTGGCAAACAAGCATACGGCCCGCCTGATGGTAAGCAATCTCCGTAGCCTATGTACGCCTGCAACTCCAGAGGAGTTACATACGCGTTGCCGACCCTAACCCCCCCCCCCCTCTAGTTGAGCTATGAGTAGGGTCTAGTGTTATTTGGCTGCTGTTTTCTGTAAGGTGGAGGTACTTCTCCAGTTGGGCTCTGCTCTAGATCTGAAATGACATCCACTGGCTGTGCCCTACCACACATAGCGAGATGACATTCACAATACCCATAGGTACCTCTCTTTTGGACGTAGTTTAAGGACATACCCGGGTCCAAACGACGTAAGTATACTTATTAACTATGTTTTTACGGGTTAAATTTGACCCACTTCCCAACTTCCAATGAAGCTGAAAATTGCATACATATGTAAGTCGGGTGACAATGCAATAATATTATGGTATGTACCATCGAGCTGATCAGATGATAGAGGATGTAAGGCATAGGAACTCTGTGATAAAACAACGCAACGCAACCTGTGTTTCGGGTTTTTAGAATTTTCTCGATGAGTATCAGTTGCCTGTGGAAAGAAAGGTACCTATATACAGTCAGCGGTAAAAGCTCATCCCAAAAATGATTTTTTGACAAGAACTTATGAAGTAAGTAAGAATAACGTCAAATACTTAATCACCGAATTATTTTGCTTTAGTACTAATTTGATTAAAACATTGATGCAACGAACATTAAAATCTCGTTTCTACTTTATTAGGTCCGGTCCGGTAACAAAAATACGTACGTAAGCTCATACTTAAATTAATTTAATGTTTAATTTGCTTTCCGATTAAGATTTCTATATCAGTACCAATATAATCATTATGATTTGTCTGCCTTAATTTTTAATTTCTCTAATCTTATAATACATAAGAAATTATCTATGACGTCGTTTAATAAATTATACCTAATCCGATGATTAAACAATTTACTTAGTACAAAACATCAAACAAAGTAATATAATGTTTTTAGTACACCAGACGCACGCTGGCTCTGGGCCAAGCGCACAACATTTATAACCAGAGTTTACCTACGAGTATTGAAACAAATACATACAAATGGATATAACTACCTCATTCACGAACAGTTGACCCATTTTATTATTTCATAGATTCGATATTTGTAATTGTTTTTTTTTTTTTAATTTATTGTTTGTAAAAATGGACATGTAAAAGTGCCCCTGTGGCCTATTTGCTGAATAAATGTTTGATATTTGATATTTGATATTTCAATTACGAGTGTCTTAAACAATCTTATTATTATTAAATTGGTTTGAACGAGATCTAGTAAGTAGTTTTTTTTTAATACGTCATAAAATTTAAAAAAAAAATTTTCATCAAACCCATACGTGTGGGGTATCTATGGATAGGTCTTCAAAAATGATATTTAGGTTCCTAATATCATTTTTTTCTAAACTGAATAGTTTGCGCGAGAGAAACTTCCAAAGTGAAAAAATGTGTCGCCCCTCCCCCTTCTAAAATAACAGAATGAAAAATCTAACAAAAATAATATGATGTACATTACCATGCAAACTTCCACCGAAAATTGGTTTGAACGAGATCTAGTAAGTAGTTTTTTTTTAATACGTCATAAATGGTACGGAACCCTTCATGGGCGAGTCCGACTCGCATTTGGCCGCTTTTATTTTAAGATTAGAATTATTACCTAAAAAGTAGTAGTAATTAACAATTTTTTCCGAAATGCTAGGGCACCTATGATATCTAAGTTTGCGGTACAATAATATGGTAAGGACACTTCAGTGCATAGTAAGTTACTCAGTTTAATATAAGAGGAAAAAGTTACTACTACTTTTGAGGTTTATAGTTATAGAATTCCTAATCTAAAAAAATCGGACAAGTGGGAGTTGGACTCGCGTTGCAAGGATTCCGTACATCACACGATTTTTCTCTCTTTGCATCTCTGCAAACTGTAAACCTCACGATGGACTTCATATCGAATACTAAAACCGACTACATAAAAAAATCTGCGCCACATACCTATATCAGGTATCGCCCGACTATATCAAGTACCTACTACGAGGTCTACGAGACGAGAGCATCGGGTCACGAGCAGAGCGCCCTGTAAGTTGTCCAGTTAATATGAGGGTGCCTTTGGTGCCCAGGACTTTTCGTCGGCCTTCGCCCGCCTCTTTGAGTAGGTATGAGGATGCCGTAAGCGCCTGACACTGGTCAGCGCGCAGCGCGTCTCATACGTCAGGCTTATCAGTCGAAGGGTCAAGGGCGCTTCAAGCGCTGCAGGCGAGGGCGCCCGCTCGCAGCGGGCTTAGTTCAACTTTGTAGCATGTGGGCGCCGCGCAAGAGAAGTAGTTGTATATACGCCAGCGGCCCGTGGTTGGAAGACAATATCATAATTAAAACATGCTACGTATACCTATATAACTGTAAACAAAAACCATAATACTTATTTTGCTTTACCAAAATCGGATTACGCGCGTAGGTATAGTATGGGAACCCGACTACGATTGCGGATTCAAAATCTACTTTCCCTGCGAAATCCTTGTTTTAGTGGATCAATCAGGTTCATGCAAGCAATCCCAAAACAAGGGCTAACAATACCATGGTATGTTCTTTGAAATGTGCTACACGGCATCATTAGAGTCCATCTGAAATAATTTTGCACCGCCTTTAATAGCACAAAGAGTGGAAGGGTTTTTATACCTAAACATCATTTATTTTCTCCAAATTTGCCATGCGGAGTTATCTTGGCCCGACTTTATTTTCTTATTCATGACATGACTGACTTAGGATATCATAAGGGCAAAAATTGTTCAATGACGTTATTTATTTAGCTACAATAAAGACGTTTCGAATGATACCTCATTTGTCAAATTATAATTAGTACAAATTTTAGAGAGAAAGAGAGAGAGAACCTAATATGCCTACTTTAAAATAAGTTTTTATCAAAAAAAAAATTTAAACAAGCTTTTATCGCTGACTTTTCTTTCCACAGGCGACTATAAATACTAATAACAATAATCGAGAGACGTTGCGTTGTTTTATCACAGAGGAATGACCACCTCCTGTCTCCATCATCAGATCAGCTCGATTATCTTAAAGTTTTTGAGGAAACAGATAAACATATACTGCTTTTGCTTTGCTGTAGTCGGCTAAAATATAAATAAAAAACAAGATACTTACTTCGTTCAAAATTCAAAAATTCAAAATTCAAACATTTATTCTGCAAGTAGGCCTCAAGGGCTCTTTTACAAGTCAATACAACATTTATAGTAACATCATATAGTGACATGAAAAATACATAACAACATTTATAAATACAACAGCCAATACCTGGGTAAACATTACATAATAATAATCTTAAAATAAATAATTAATACAATACAATAGAGATGTATAGTCTCTATAGTTAAAAACACATTAAATCTGGAGATGTAAAAGGTCCCCAATGTCAGAGTACTAATACTAATAAAATTTGGAGGTGTAAAGTCTCTCCAAGTGTCAAAATAAAATTTATACTAAATAAATAAACCGCGTCTGGACTGTTAAACTAGCAGTCTCATAAACTAATAAACCTTATGTTAAGTCATCACCGCGAACTCACAATGGTCTTAAGTGCCATATACGTTAAAGGCGCTTTAAGTCCTTTGAGCCGATCATCGCTATATTTAACAATTTCCAAAAAACTAAACAACAGAGAAGTTCTATGTAACTATCAATATCAAACCTGCTCACATTATTTCACCAGAGTCGGTAACACCTTCTCAGCGGCAATTAGTGTTATTCGTACCTAACTTAAGTTTTTTTTCTTAAGTCCGACATACCCTTAACTGACAGATTTCTTATAGGTTTTTTTGTGATCTTTAGATAAAGAACTATTTTGTGTATTTTTTTCAAAATTTTAGACCCTGTGGTTTCGGAAATAAAGGGCGTGAATGGTAATTTTTTGCATATTTTCTTGAATAACTTCGAAGCTAATTTGTATTTTAAAATTATAAAAATTAATATTTAAATATAAAACTTTATTTTTAATTTTCTCGTTTACCCCCCAAAAGTGGCCCATATGTTTGAGATTCATTTATTTAAGTTACATGTTTGTCTTTGGGTCACAAATTAACATATATGTACCAAATTTCAACCAAATTGGTCCAGTAGTTTCGGAGCAAATAGGTTATGACCACAGAACATAAAAAACAGTTTTTTTGTTCCGTGGTTGTGACAGACGGACAGACAGACGCACGAGTGATCCTATAAGGGTTCCGTTTTTTTCCTTTTATGGTACGGAACCCTAAAAACGGACTATAGCACTAAAAAATAAACTTAACATCAAGAGATAGGGTCAGATCATAAGTAAGTATGTAGAATGTAGATAAAGTGCTAAAGTGCTTGCTTAACATTGAGGCGTTTCGAAAATGTTGTCACATCCTGATAAGGAAATTAACTTCCGCTTGATAAAATGTAACTACTTTCATTAGTCATTAGTTTTATTAATTCTTAATACTTGAATGCTTAATACTTTTATCTAGATAAAACCTATACGTACAATGGATGGAGATAGAACCCTCCATCCATTGTACGTATAGGTTTTATCTAGATAAAAGTACAATAATATTATAAGTATTAAATAAGTTGTTTTTAATACACTTAATGATGGAGTAATGAGGCATAACCGACAAAGAGCGCAGGATAAAGGTCTCTATATGGTATTGCTTGATAAAAAAAAATAATATAATAGAAAAATTCTAATGGTACTTATATACTGCCTGCCTATTCTTAGTTACAATGTCCTTTTTGTCAGATATAGTTATATAATGTTCGATATACGTATATTAATATTTGTAACGCTTTGCCTTGTTAGCTGTAGGTAAATTACAGAATGTCTACATAAATAAGTAATAGCATTTTATACAATCGCTCGCCTGTCCCCCATTCTATGGGAGCGCGGCGGCATCGGCACGTGATTGATATATTTTTTTATAGTTGACTACAGCGTTTCGAATGAAATTTTATAGTTGAGTTGGGAGCCCATACATGGAAAGTACGCAATTATAGTTTGGTAGATGAAATCCTAATTAAACCATTACAGTCGACGAGTAGAAAAATAAATTTACTACATTGTGAACTGCGTTTTGAATGAATGCTAAATATTTGTGTCAGTGCACATGGAAAAGTACCTTGTTGCAGGTATTGAGTTATGCATAGTTCCAAAAAGTAGATTAAATTTGCTATCAATACAAAAAAGAATAATGACTGTAGGTGAAACCACTATTTTTATAAAAATTATTGAATTTTCGACTTCCGAAATGCACAAGTTGAGAAAATTGCATTTAAAGTTTATAGTGGCAAAAAACACACTTCTACTTCGAAGTTACATAGTGAAGGGTATAATCATAATCTTTGGATGTTAAAGAAATATAATAATGGTGAATTGTCTAAAAATACATGTTAATTATTCTGATTTCTTAGCTTGAACATGCCAGGGTGGAAGAAACACGAAAGTGTTAATTATACCCAATTCATAAAATAATGAGATTAAAACTGTTAATTTCTCATCATAGTTACATATTCTATGGCATTTTGGGACAATTGAATGAAAGAAAACTCCATAATCATAAATAAATTTAATATATACCGCATTTTTAACAATTACAAAAAATATCACTTATAATATTAAAAATCAACAAAATAATTAGTATATTCATGCTATATCACAAGATCAAATGGTATGTAGCGTGGTGTACCACAATGGTATAATAGAAATGGTGTTAAAGCAGTTTTTTTTAACAATAAAGTTTAGTGACTCGGTCGAAACTTTTGTATGGAAACGTAACTAGGGTACCTTGTCACGACATTTACTAAACTTTATTAACTTAAACTCGAAGATCACTATTTTAGTACCTCTAATGCAAGAAATATCTGTAACAAAATGTTATTTAGGATAATTATAGCGGAAATCAATGTATTCTTATTAATAAAAACTTCTGTTTTAGTCGTGTAAGACATAAAGTTTAGCATTTTACTAAACTGGGTACCTTGTCACGCTAAGTCATTATCTTACATAAATGGAGTAAAACTAGAAACAATAACTCAATTGTGTACATAACTGCACCTAATTTATGATTTTACGTCAAACAACTAAAATCACAGCTCAATTTTTCATTGACTAAAGTCGAGATCAACAAATTAATTATTATTAATACAGAAACACCTCGTGACGCGACCTTGGTGTGGTTTTAGTAGGAGAAATATACCTAATCGGTATTTTCCCTCAATCTATCCTCAGCATGGTCGCGTCACGACACACGATAGTGAAGGAGCAATTCTGTATCGATATCGATGAAATAGGCTTGGTGAAATATTCCGGGAATGCTTATTTAAATCAAAATACTTTGTTTTAGTACATAACAAAATAAAATAAGTAAATGTAATGTCGAGGTCTGTAATGATAGAATTATTGAATTTTTTTTAATATATCGCAAATTCTCAGAGAATTCCACCAAACCTTCCTTAAAATAATTAGTATATAATCTTCCTTAAAATAATTAGTATATAATTTACCGTTTCCTTCACCACCTCTCCAGCCTCTGATCTAAGTAATGGCAAACGTATAAAATTAAAATAAATAGTTATTTCATACAAGAGTCATGCAAGTTGAATGTTTTCTTATAAAAAACATTAAGTATTTTTTTTTGTTTAAAAGATCATTTTGCTATAGACCGATCCTATACCCTATCTTAGAAAGAGGTAGTTGACTACCCGCGATGGAAATATTGACAATATTATTCAAAAATTAAAGGCTTTTAAGACATGGCGTGACAAGGTACCCTGACTACTAAACTTTATAGTCGGAGAAATATACTAAAAAAACATAATTTTACAGATATTCTTGTACACACGTGTTCCTTAGGATGTAAATAACCCAATTATAACACAAACCCATTTTGGCACTTTTTCACCAGCTTCCACAAAAACTCATGTAAATAACTCGTTAACTAAATGTCGTGACTAGGTATCTTTCCAGATGCACTGACACATTTTTTTATTGGGATTTATATCATCTGTTATTTGGTAAGTAGTTAATTAGAAGTGACACAGTTAACGACACCTGCGCTTAAAAATTAATTACTAATTCTATGAAGCAAGTTAAGGGATGACATGTCCACAAGTCACAGAGAACCGTCTTGACCACGCCATACCCATTTACAAACAATATGAGCATGCATCATTCCGCACCTATAGCTACGTAGGTAATCTACAGGCATGTTTTATGCATTTGCATAAACTAACAAACTTATAATCTTGCGTTAGTGTTGCAAAACAATGGGAGAGACTTGTGATCCTTCAATACCTACAAGCAATAACTACACTTCATACATAGACCTGTTTTAGATAGTTTAGATACGGACCTGTTAGGTTGTTTGAATGTTAATAAACATGGAGATGTCTAGCGGCCCATAGGTAATAATATAAATTGTTCATCAGGGCCAGACATCTATTCTCTATCTATTTTAATAAGATTTGTCAAGTGTATGTAGGGGCATGATGATGAAACACAATAATAAGCCTGATCCAAATAACACAGAAAACAAGTGGGCGAAGAAAGAGGGTGATCGTGCCAAAATGGGTTTTTTGGGGTCCTTTTGACTCGATGCTGAGATCCTTGAATCGGTTAGAGCACAAATAAATAGGTAAATAGTGTTCCCCCCGATTTAAAGTGCGAGGAGATATTTGTGTAGGTAAGTCTATTTTCTTTACCTGGGACACCTCTGATTTTACAGTTCGTGACGTGTACTTTTTTTCTTTGTAAAACGACACGTTATCTTCAGTAGGTAGGTATATACAGTCAAGCCTGAAAATATAGATACGACCTTACTGCCTATATATTATACATCTCCAAACTTCATGTATTAACCGTGGAGACTATACGTCTCTGTGATATTGTATAATATACTTGACTTGGTACATACTAGTTATGTACAGAATGTAGCATTAGTTTATGAGACTGCTAGTTTAACAGTCCAGACGCGGTTTATTTATTTAGTATAAATTTTATTTTGACACTTGGAGAGACTTTACACCTCCAAATTTTATTAGTATTAGTACAGTGACATTGGGGACCTTTTACATCTCCAGATTTAATGTGTTTTTAACCATAGAGACTATACATCTCTATTGTATTGTAGTAATTATTTATTTTAAGATTATTATAATGTAATGTTTACCCAGGTATTGGCTGTTGTATTTATAAAATGTTGTTATGTATTTTTCATGTCACTATATGATGTTACTATAAATGTTGTATTGACTTGTAAAAGAGCCCTTGAGGCCTACTTGCAGGATAAATTTTTGAATTTTGAATTTTGAATTAAGGCAGTGTATACATATTTTTGGCACTTTTTCCGTATCGATATTTTCAGACGTGAGCGTACCTACCATAGAGTTAAGATATTGAAAGAGAGAATTTTACTTAAGACAAACCGTGACACTGCAATGGCGGACGGTCTGAAAGGGTGCGTGTAGGCGAGTGATACCATCTAACACAAAATCTGAAATAATTATTATATTTTTAAATAAAAAACAGCACTGTTTTATGATCAACAGTAAATATGTACCTGATTTTATAGGTATTGAAAATGCGTAATGTTGCATAATTACATTGATACAAGTGTGGAAAGTGGGAAATTCGCAACGAGTGGTGATAAATTCATACACGACCAAAGTTTGTTAAATCTACACGAGTTGGGAATGACCTATTCACACGTGTATTATACAGCGTTTTACAGTACATATGGCCCTTTAAATTTTCGATATAGGCATCCGGCTTCTCTTCAAAACGAATAAATCTTTCGCCTTTTTAGGCACGGAAAGTGCTTATTCCAGCATTAGTGCAGGAAAGTAGCACCATATGTATATACTGTAAACTAATAATATTTACCAGAGAGGAAGGAACGTATATTGCTACTTTCACGACAGGGACAGCTAAAGTACGAGCCATGTGTTGGAGCTTCCGTAGGCGCGTGGTATGCTGACAATGCCTCCAGTAATCATAAATAAAAACCACATCAGTATATACAACCTTCTTCTTGGGTGGAAATAGGGTAGTTTCTTTTGGTACCTAACCCACCTCCCGTAGGTAAAAGTAGAGAAAGGGGTAATGTCTTAACTTTAGATTAGATTATAGAAATGACGGACTACATTTTACTTAGGTATGTAAATAATAGTTTAATGCCTGGTAATGTATCAACCGTTGCTTATACAATAAAAAAATATTTGTGTGGCCCATGTTGTTGTCGATAACAGTCGTAGCGTAGCGAATCTACGTATAAGTATTTTTTTGCTTATCAACCTTTTAACCGCCTATCATTTTTCATCGAGCGTGCTCGTGTCGCCTCCGGTATGAAGTTACATAAAGTTTTGTCTTATTTATTAGACTGCAGTGAAATGAGCTAGATATTTCACAATTAAGATTAAGTTTATAAGTAGGTATAAATGTAAACGCAGACAAAGAAATGCAAACATAGTTAATTTGGGAAACATTAGTCATTAAAGCGTCTTTAATGTCCGTATTGTAGAAATGGAGTATCGAGACAAACCATTCTAGTTTAACGATACTTTTTGATCAAATATTCTGTAATTGTGATTTATCTCTAATAAGTAAAATAAAATAAAACTGTTTGGAAATACCATACCGACCTACCTAGTTCGAAATGGACAATTAATAATTTAGCCAGTGGTTCCCTAATTAGTCTCTTATATTCATAATGATTTATAAGAAGAGCATCAGTTACCCTAATTTTCGGAAAATTACCCTATTGAACTTACTGGTCACACTTCTGTTTTGTACTTTGATAATTTATAAACAATGAAATATCGTGATTTTACGTACTACTTATAACGTGATAATTGATTAACTTACCTATGAAAAGTTAAACCGTCTCTTTTTTTCTTCCGTTCAGAATAATTTCTACAACATTTAACCACGCATGCCTGCATATTTTGTTTTTTTCTTCCAAAAATTCACTCCAATGGCGTCTCGATCCGACTGACGGCAGATTGGTGGATGATAGCTGTCAATATGTGTGTGTCGCGCGTAAGTACTAGGAAATTGGTGGATGATGGAATTCTAGTTTTGTATTCTCAAAACTAAGTCCGTAGTATTAATTATTAGTCCAAGGTACTACCAATCATGTTATGCAACAGGATGCAAACCGCGTGAGTCTAAGACACTGAAGTAGTCATCTGACCGGATCATACTGTTACTGTTACTCGCATGATAACATTGATAACTACTAATTAACTAGATGACGATCTAATTATATGATAACTGATGGGTGTTAATATTCTACAAACCACTTTTATTGTTGGACTGGAGTGAACCTTTTGAAGAAGCAGGTCACATTCTTAAAGGTTTGCTTGATCTTTCGAAGCAGGTGACATCGGGTAGGTTGCTTTCTTACGACGTCTCATTCTTAGCACGCCACTTACGTAGTGGTAAGTGGATTTTCTACTTTTCCTAGGACAACACATCATTCTGAGGTTAAAAGGTCTAAAACGATTTTTTTAATATTTAGGATATAGATATTTATGATCAATATTGTAGGAGGTTCTTACCTCTTCAGGTTATTACGTGTGTGTTATGTGTGTGTTATCTCCAAAAGAGATATCGTTTCGGATAATCTAAAAGGACTTCAAGATTTCCAAGAATAGAATCAATAAATAAAATGTACAGGTTTTTAACGGATCGGTAACGCGCATGTAACATCCATGGATTGTAGGCGTGCAATGGCGGTGACCGCTTCCCATCATCATCATCTGCTTGTACGCCACCGACGAGGTATTAAAAAATGCGCTGCCAACTCTTCGTCTTCGATAACATGCAAGTGTCTGCTGAACAAGTAACACGTAACTACCTAACCTGCATACAATGTTTAGATTGTGCTGTTAAGAATGACTGCAGCTCAGACGGTAATGATACGCGCCATTTGTTTAGTACAATTCTGATAAAACACAACCAGCTCTCATATGAGAACTTTACGATATAGGTAGGTAATTATTTATTGAAAATATTATAAAATTAGTTGTGCTGGGCTAAGATGGTCGGCTTTTTATCATTTGTCACCATGCCTGTCACGTTCCAACAAGTATGTAAGTGCGAAAGTGACGCATGGCATGAAAGGTGATAAAAATGCGACCATGATACCGCTGCTGAACAATTTAGTCATCCTAATTCCCTATAACTTATATTTACTACTACTTATGTGCTTATAAAAATGTATTGTTTGAGTTTTTAAAAACACACGCCTGCAAAAATGGCATTAGCATAAAGATAAATTTAGTAAAGTAAGTAAATTAATTTTGTTTTTTTTTATTAATTAATTTAGTAAAGTAAATTAATTAATTTGTGGAACACACCTGTGTCACTGTAAAACCTGTTACAGTTAAGGTCATATATATATAGAGCAATAAATAGAACTCTATGTTTTGTCTATTCGCGTACAAAATATTAAAAAAGTCACATTATGTTAATAATAAATTTATTACAAATCAATTACCTAAACAAGGATTGTCAGTATTATCACAGCCATAAAAACATTTAGAATAGAATTTAATGTATAAGATGTGTAAGGAGTTTGACAGCTGAAGAAGATGGCGCTGTATGGCGCTACAAGTTGTGGTAATTGACTGAATTGTAAATTGTAATTTTTTTTAAATTCAGATTTATCTACATAATTTGTCAAATTCGAATCACGAATTGGTATTTGATTTGACACGCCTAATACAATAAATGAATAAGTATTGTATTTATAACTCTATTTACACAAATGTATGTCAATTAAGGTTGATTAAGGGTAATCGTACGTTTTATTTTAACCAAAGTGTGCATGGTAATATTGGTATTTTAACCTCTTCTACACAAATGACAATAGTTTTATCTATCAAAATTAAATTACGAAAGTATGTTATTTATATAGTTGGAGAGTAGTACAAGAATGGCGGCTGCCTTTTTGGCGCGAACATTTATAGTTAAAATAAAGAATTTTATGTTGCATATATATATATATATATATATATATATATATATATGATATGTTTTCCAGGAAATAATAATACCATTTGGGGTAGCGTAGCTATACGAACATTTGTAAATATATTTAAAACAAATCTAGAATAGCATATACTGCATATATTACGTTGAGTCACTAAAAGTGTAGGATTATAAAACTCACTTACGAGATTACATGACTTTTATACGAGCCAGATGTTATTTGTATTTCATAAAAACCTCTAGTTCAAACCGTAGCTTCTTCATTATCACCAATACAGAAAAGGTCGCGTGCTGCACGTACACACAAGTTGTGAAATACCTACATTGGAAAATACCGAAATACTGTATTATTTAGATACACTCAGCATCAATAGTAGTGGACCAAACTATCCACAGTTGAAGCTAAACTACAACGACTCCAGAGGTTGGCCTGTTTGGCGACTACGGGCTGCATGAGGACAACACCAACCGCGGCCCTGGAAGCTTTACTGGGCCTGCCGCCGCTGCACCTCTTTATACAACAGGAAGCGCTAGCTTCGGCGGTACGTCTCAAAAAATCGAATCTCTGGAGACCACCCAGGGTACCACACACCGAGATCCTCTACGAGGCGATAGGTAAGGAACCGCTAATAGAAGCGGTGACTGACAGGATACCCAGGCAATACATCTTCGACAAGAAATACAAGATACAGTTACACGAAGAACCTCGTGAAGGACTTAACCCGAGAGAGCTGAGAATCTTCACGGATGGATCAAAGACAAGGTCAGGCACTGGCGCGGGAGTATTCTCAGAGGACCTAAACATACATATCTCAACACCACTAGGCGCCCACAACACAGTCTTCCAGGCGGAATGTATGGGCATCATAATGGCAGCACACGCAATCGTCTCAAGAAAAGTAGAGGACTACCCCATCCGCATACTCTCCGACAGTCGGTCAGTACTGCAAGCTCTGCAAAGTTATACTTTGACCTCAGGGCTAATCTACGAATGCCACAAGGCTCTGTCAGAGGTAAGCACCACCACCAGCGTAACTCTGCAGTGGATTAAGGGACACAGCAACTCGCGAGGGAACGATGCAGCCGACATATTGGCGAGAGGTGGCTCGGAACTGAGGGTGGCAGGACCGGAGCCAATCATACCTCTGCCTTATGCCTGGCTCCGGAACATGCTGAGACGCAACACCAAGGTAAAACACCAACAGTACTGGTCTAACCTAGGCACGTGCAGGCAGGCGAAGGAGGCCCTCCCGACAATCGACCCCGGTTTGTCGAGGAGGCTGAGACAGCTGAAGAGGCCACAGCTCCGGCTTTTGACTGGGGCCATAACCGGCCACGCCCCACTAAACAAACACCTATTAACCCTACGTGTTACAGATAGCCCCCTCTGCAGAGCGTGCATGGAGGAGGAGGAGACAGCCGCCCACGTCATTCTTGAATGCCCAGGGGTGGCAGAATACCGGGCACAATACCTCGGTTCCCCGGGGTCTCTCCCAGAAGTCGTCGGCAACATCAAGGGTCTGCTAGGCTTCCTGGTAGAGTTGGGTTGGCAGGAGTAGTGCCGTCAACCCACCATCACGCAAAATAGGCGCGAATTGCGACGTCGAGTTGCGGAAACCCAGCCCGCGAATACGAATAACGAATAACGAATAGTAGTGGATGAAATAACACGCCAAACGTGTCTGCCATCCTGAAATACTTTTCCGAATAGAGATATCGGTTCGTGTTAAAACGAAAGTGGACGACCGATTTACCGTCGATTAGTTCTAATTTTCTAAGGGTTAGAAGTTAGAAGCATTGTAGAATTTGTATGTAATTGGTTTTTCGCTCCTAAATCTTAATATAATAAAAATCAAACGAAGAGGCATAGCTATGGTTAATATATGTACATCAATTTATAATAAAAATATTTTCCATAATACCAATATTCAGAGTTTGTATGGAGAAGCGGTCGTCCCCTTTTACAGTCTAATAATTGTTCTACATAAGATACAATTCTGTTGTTGGGCTATTAGAGATATTTTTGACGCGTAGTCTGATACGCTACTTTTGATGCTGACTGTACCTAGTGTACCTACCTTACAGTATTTTCGAAAACATCAAACGTACATAATTTATGGTCACAATATTTTTTTTATTACAATATCCAAAGCTGTTCATATCCTTTATGAACAATTATTAAATTTAACTGAATGAAAAATGCTCATACACATTAATTAGCTCATGAGTACGTGGAATAGTTATAGTTCAAGACCGGGTCAATCTGGCTATCTGCACGACCTAGCGGATTTATTAATGTCATGCAGTTGCAACGATCTTATTCACATATCACACTAAATAACTAACCAATATAAGTTTGGTCCGGGATTAAACACGGTAGATACTGTTCTCGCAGTCAATTTACACAAGACCTAGCTCACAATAGAGTCAAATTGTTATGTGAATTGGCAAAGTTTGTTTACAGTGACTGCACGGCCGTGATTATGTCTGAGACGTTTATGCTATCAACGTTTTATTGCCGGCGATGATGACTGATTACGATAACACAAATGTAAAATGGGGCATAATGGACATGTTATGCGGTTGCAGTTCAATTCATAAGAGCACTGGTCTCTATCGCACTAATATGGAAAAGAGTGATAGAGAGACAATAGCGTTTCGTTTCGTTTTCTGCAAACGAATGTCCACTTGGCTCCCTCGGGCGTGAGATATGTAATAGTCCGTCTATATTTTTCTAGGCGCGACAAGCAAGAGGCGCCAGCTTATGTAACATAACGTAGGTAGCGTACTTATTTAACTAGGCACCAATATGTTAATGCAAATACTTAACTAACGCCATAGTTGGTCGCGATACAGGCGATAAATATATGATTCTCCCTACATAACACGACATTGAGGCAGGCAAATAAATTATTTGATTGATTGATATTTTCAGAAATCCTACATGGATTCAAAAGTTACGGATATTATTTATTCTGTGGTTACGGGATTTATTTTCGGAATTTAATCTCATGTTTATGACTATCAAGAGTTATTTAAGAACACTTATAATTTTATCGCTTGGTACGGTCACGGTCATAACAAACATGCAAACTTATCTTCACTTCATTCGAACGGCAAAGGACAAATACGTAGATATATCGAGGTACCTATTTATATATTTATAAACTAGTTAGGTACCTACACTTGAGTACCTACTTCCATGCCGCGCCCCCTTTTCGGTTTGCATGCATATATGCACAACACATTTCTATGTGAAAAGATCGTAATTTGGAAACTTTTTCTCGGCACATCAGTAGGTAAATCGCACCAATACTGATACAGGGCAATGGCCACTGAGGTGGGCATCCGTCACGGCACAATTGCGACCGCTCAAGTGGAATCAAGTGCACTAAACTCTGCTGTTGCGCCTACAGACATCCGCCGCGCGGGTAACTTTGTCACCAATGTCATTGGGTCCTTCGCATGTAAATAATACCAATGAAATCGCCTTTCAAATCCTCACTTGGTATTTGGGAGGTATAAATACTTAGGTATATATACACGGCAAAAATGGACTTAATTTTTGCCGTGTATATTTCATTGGTCTATCTATAGTCTAGATTCTAGACCGAGGGTCATGATGAAGAAGAATCTTGACGAATAAAAAGTGTGATATATACCCTGGGCTCCCTCAAATCCAACCAGGAAGGTGTGCTATGATGAAGAAGAGGATTAGTGTTCTTTTTAGAAAATTCGATTTTAATTAAAGCCAATGTCAATGCACATTTGTGCCAGTAGTAGACGTTATGTTCTCCAGGGTTTTGACAAATATGAGGATTTAGTACACAATTGGTACTGAATTTGTACTTACTTGTAAAAAATTGTACCTCTATAATTTGGGTGTACAGTCAGTCAAGAAAGTGGTTTACCACTTTTCGACTCTATTACTTGACAAATTTAGTCGAAAAGTGGTAAACCACTTGGCTGACTGTACAAGCCAAATGAAATCGTTGTGGCTGTAGAGCATCTCTCCAGCAACCCCTACTAAATTCCCATTTACGAGTATTATAGGCCCCAACTTTTCCAGCACATAAGAGGCTGGAATATTTTGTACTCGTGATTTTATTCCCAAATAAGTAAATTTAGTCTAATTAAATAGTTGCCAGGAAACTTGCAAATAAAGCCAACTCTTGGCATTGGTTGTATGCATCGTGATACTAAGGCCCGAAATAAGCAGAAGAGTTACATGAAAAGAATGATCATGAAAGGTACAAAATCGTGGTAACAGTATAAATTTCGCACTCATCAATTACGCAAAGAAAAAAATGACCTCAATGTGATCCCAGTAGGAGTTATATCATATAGGAGATATAATTTGCAAGTTTGATTTGATTCATCACAATGTATCGAATGAATACAAAATTTCAACCACATATAATATAATAGTCATCCGTAAATTAACATTGTAGGCACCAAGGCTCGGAAACCGGTTAAATTTCCAAACCGTTATCATGTACTTGGCGCAAAACCTTTTAATTTCGGTTTCACTCGAAAAACCGTTATTTTTAAACCGGTTTTTATGAAAACAGTTCTTGTCAAATTAACCGGTTTAGAGCAATAAAAACCGGTTAATTCCTATGTCGGTGTCTATGTTTACCTGGCACACCACCAGGCCGGCCGGCCGTTTCGTCGCTCATCCAATAAACCGTTTTTTTTGGATTACAATAAAGTTCTTAAAACGTTCGGGTTCTTATAAAAGTTCTGAGGAAAACCGAAATAAACCGGTTCCGAGCCTTGGCAGGCACAAAAACAATATTTTCTTAATAAGTAATAACAGATTAATTCGAGACGTCACAATACTCATAGCATAGAGAAATAAGAAGTAATAGATTGCTCACTCCATATTACTGGTTATAATATTAACGGAAAATCGTTGATCATTAGACTTTTTGTTTGCCGCGATATCTATTGTCGAGTAGCAGTACTGAGAGTTCCGCTACTCGATGCTAGATGTCGACTGCGTATATAATAAGCATTTTGGTACCAAAACTGATGTATGGAGTGATCACTCTATTACTTCTTATTTCTCTGTATTGTTTACGAAGACTTATCTATATAAGTCTCTATAGAACAGCTTTAATAATGCCTTTGTTACACCAAGTAATTACGTAAATACTTGCTAACTCAAGATGACGTGGCACCACGAAAATTATTCTTAACCCGAGTCACACTTCAAATAGCCTACTCTTTTGTTATAGTATATTATGTTTTACTTAAAACTCGAATACTTACATAAAACGTCTAATAATGGCCCCAAGGGAACAACAGGTTACTCATATTTCCCGCAATATGCACCCAACAATATCTACCTATCTTCGAATTTGGCGATACAGTAGATGAGTAGACAAATTGTTAAATCAATCAAAATTTCATTTATTGTTACCCACTTTGTGTAACAAATGAATTTAGTGATTAATACATTACTACTAAGTCACACTACACAATTAATTACACCTCCGTTTTGTAAAAAAAAAAAACAGAAGACAATTATATAGTTGTAGGGCGTTACAGCTCAGTAGGTATATCAAATACTATCCCCCTTATTCATAAACATTACTAAAGTTACGATGTCGCTGATCATCGTTTGTCCCTTTCCGACGTATTAGTATGATGGAAAGGGACGAACGATGATCAGCGGCATCGTAACTTTAGTACACGTTTATGAATAAGGGGGTATTAATATAGCCCTGTTCCTAACAGTAGGAGTACCTATTAGGTACACTTACAGGTTGACGATAATGATGATAGATCTGTATGAATATTGACGACGAACTTATCTTCTTTCCAGGTCACTCCGCTCGTTTATGAGAAAGAATAAGAAGAAGCAGTCGCAAGACAGCAAGCTCGACCAGCAGGTGAACGGCGACAGCAGTCCCGTGGTCTACCGCCGCGCGCTACAATGTAAGATGCACGTTCGGAAACTATGAATTGACAATAAAAGCTTGCCCTAACACCACTTGATCATTTTCATTACTAATTTATCCCATTAATGTTCAATGGCTATGCTTAAATAAACACTGGAAATTTAAATATGTTCCTATCTTTAGGATAGGTAAAAGCAATCGCAGAACATAAAACTCAATTAAACAGCAGGTGAACGGCGACAGCTGTTCCGTGATCTACCGCCGCGCGCTACAATGTAAACCACATGTATTATACATGCACGTTCCGAAACCTATGAACTGACAATAAAGCTTGCACTGACAGCAGGCGATCATTTTCATTAGGTACCCCATTAGCGCAACGCAAATAGATATACCTTAAGTTCTTCTATAAACATAAGAATCGTAACTTAAGTAAATTCCTATCGTCAAAAAGAAGAGCGTGAAGTCGAAAGTAGGCAAACTTAATCTTGTATTGAACCAGCATTTACCAAACTATGGGTCGCGACCGGCGCGACACCCATTGGTGGATCGCGAGAGAACATTTAGTGGGCCCTGAAATTTTGCGTGAGCGATGTTGCCTCCTTTTTAGTACGGTCAAGAAGTGGGTCGCTAATTTGGCATTTTTTGTTAGGTGGGTCGGAGCCGGAGCCCAGTCAACTTCGGGAACTACTGCCCTACACTAAATTTTGATACTTGATAGCAAAGAGTAAAATAAGTATACCGGGTGTGGCCTGTAACACGAGCAAAAAATTAAACTGTAGACTGTACTTCTCAAACTGTCTAACATTTGTTCAGCGGCTTTTAAAAATAACTTGTATTTTGATTTTTAGCTAGTTGAAGGTAACTTTTTTTTAGATTTTTGCTCATATTTCGAATATCTTTACGAATAGCATTATGATTACTACGGACAAAAGTTTTACCATAAAATTCCCGACAAATTTGGTGATGTTTTTACTGTACGATCAATATTTTAGGAACTACAGGATGTTTAAGTTAACAGAGAGATAAAAAATAGACGATTTAAGAAAACGTCGTTTTTAGGGTTCCGTAGCCAAATGGCAAAAAACGGAACTCTTATAGATTCGTCATGTCCGTCTGTCTGTCCGATTATGTCACAGTCAGTCACTTTTTTCCGAAACTATAAGAGCTATAACTGTTCAAACTTGGTAAGTAGATGTATTCTATGAACCCCATTAAGATTTTGACACATAAATAGAAAAAAAAAACAATACATTTTGGGGGTTCCCCGTACTTAGAACTGAAACTCAAAAAATCTTTTTTCATGAAACCCATACGTGTGGGGTATCTATGGATAGGTCTTCAAAAATGATATTTAGGTTTCTAATATCATTTTTTTCTAACCTGAATAGTTTGCGCGAGAGACACTTCCAAAGTGGTAAAACGTGTCCCCCCCCCCTGTAACTTCTACAATAAGAGAATGATAAACCTAAAAAAAAATATGATGTACAGATGTACAGTACCATGCAAACTTCCACCGAAAATTGGTTTAAGTTTAAACGAGACCTAGTAAGTAGTTTTTTTGTATACGTCATAAAATTAAAAAAAAAATCAAACCCATACGTGTGGGGTATCTATGGATAGGTCTTCAAAAATGATATTTAGGTTTCTAATATCATTTTTTTCTAATCTGAATAGTTTGCGCGAGGGACACTTCCAAAGTGGTAAAATGTGTCCCCCCCCTGTAACTTCTAAAATAAGAGAATGATAAACCTAATAAAAATATATGATGTACATTACCATGCAAACTTCCACCGAAAATTGGTTTGAACGAGATCTAGTAAGTAGTTTTTTTTAATACATCATAAATGGTACGGAACCCTTCATGGGCGAGTCCGACTCGCACTTGGCCACTTTTTTCGTATTTGTTCATCATATCTCAATTTTTTTGTTTAGAATAAGCAAGCTTAGTCCCCTGCCGATGAAATATAAAATCGATCGACAACATCATTAATAAACGGCAATTCGTAGACCTTATTGCAAAGTTACAAGTTCAGCAATGGTCTGTTGTTCAGCAATGTTCAGCAATGAGTGCATAATCAAACAAGGATTATATTATTATACAATTACATTCCTTTCCAGTTAAGTAGGTATCTAATTTATCCTGTTCTCATGCCTCTATACCAGTAGGTATTGCCCTTATCTAAAGTGGCGTCATTCTGAGTATACATAGCGAGTACTTGTGCAATAATGTAGGTGAGAGAGCCGTGTCCTCGATTATTTAAGTACATACATGTGATTCTTTACTGGCTACTAAACTAAACAAGAAATTACTAAATACCGTTGAAATTGAAACTGGCGATTCCCGGTTGCTCAGACAGGTAACGGCGACGGTGGTGTCGATCTCTCTCCTCGAAGACAAAAATAATATGCTATCACAACGAGGTCCACAGGAAAAAAGCTAATAGATTAATGGAAGACAGATACCTATACTTTTTCTAAACGAAACAAAAGAGTATCTTCGTAATGATTCGCATATGTGGCATTCAGTTAATGCACCTAAATAGTTAAATACCTGTTGAGGCGTGCAACAGCAGACTCTAAACGGAGCCGTAGTTTCCGATAACCCAACTTCGTAACTTCTATTGAAAAGGTTTTCAGACCGAGTGCGGCCTGATCCAACGCGTCAAGTTAATATACAGCCATCGTTACCTCTAGCGCCCGCAAAAATCCCTCTGCAAAAAGTTTGATAACCTATCTTCAGGACAAGAGTCCGGGTCGTTGCCCCTTTGACGTAAAATGACGACTTAGTAATTAGCTACATTCTGCACAGACACATCGACGTCAGGGGCGCGCAGCACCGTCGGGTCCCCGGAACACGCGGACCGCTACATCTACGGGGGCTCCATCACGCCGCTGCCGCGCTCGCGGTTCCAGGAGCGCCTGCGCAGCCCTAGCAACTATGAGGTCAACTCACTCAGGTATACGCATTTTCCTATGTTTCTAAATACAGATATTTCCTTAGATACCTACTGACGGACAAACGCAAAGAAGTTTCCAACTGAAATAATCAGCCAACGCTAACGAAAATAGCCATCTGTAATTTTCATATTTTTTTGAAGGCACCTTCCTTAGGTACACTAAACAAAGTAGAAGCAAATGTAAAAGTTATCTCAAATGTAGATATTTGCTAGAGTACAGCAAACAGAAGTTATACTGTATGTGTATAAGTTTGTGCCTTTCTGCTCTTTATCGTTGTCAAGTTTGCGTCCGTCGCCCTGCGCACTCACTGTGCTGTCGTACCTAAAGCGTAATTACGGTGTGTGATAACCTCCGTCGCTTTGTTGTAACTGAGAGTTCATCCCTTATATAACTTAACTGGACGATTCACGGCATACGTATTAGGTACCTAATAGAAAGCTTGGGATTATTATGCTATTCCTGGGGGCCTACCGCGAAAACCGAAATTCGCAAATTGTGCGGGGATCTGTCTCTTTTACTCTCACTGAGACGTAATTAGAGTGACAGAGAAAAATGCCCGCAACTGACGAATTTCGATTTTCGCGGTTATAGCCCTGTTGTAGGTGGAAGTTGTAAAAACCTAATCGTCACCGTTATATTTTGCAGTACGACACCCCGCATGGCTCGCAGCGAGGTGTCGGGCTCCCGGCTGAGCGTGGAGAGCACGAACCCATTTGACGAGGCTCCGATACCTCCCGTGCGTGCCTCCCGACGCAAGAAGAAACGTGCGCCGATGCCACCACAAGGCGCGGCCGATACCTCCGTAAGTTAACAACCCGCGCTAAATCCAAGACGATTTTCTAAATACTAGCGATAAGAGCAACAAGCCGATGGACGATACGCCGAAATGTCTCCTTAGTAGAGGAAACCCGGTGCTTGTGTACAGTGTACTACAATTGGTACGGCAAAGTCAAAAGGGAAAGTTCATTAGAATTTTAGCAATCTTGTATGTATATGGGTGTTTGTGGAGTGTACCACCGTAGCATCAGAACTAGTTACTTAATTTTTAAATGTCATTGTTTTGTTTTTTACTTTTGTGAGTAGGTACCCGTATAGGTTACATTTTTAAGCTCACTTTCAAATTAGAGAATGTTCTTGAAACAGAGAAAATCTTAATCGTTAAAGAAAATTAACATAATTAGTTGTTACCTAATAAGGAATGTACAATGGAATCGGAAGATAAATATTAACCATGTCATTTCCAATTGCAGGCAAGTAGCATAAACACCACATTGAACATCAGCGAAGTCGAAGAAAAAGCTCCAAAGAAAGATCCGGATTTGGAAGTCGAAGATGAAAACTTTAACGTCGAACTTAAAATAGTTGAGGACGAGGAAGTGAAATCCAACGATAAGAAAACAGAGAAACCTCCAGATGTCGTTCAAGACACAATTGTAGAAACCGTAAAAGATTCCACAACCGAAGCTGTCCATAAAGATACAACGATAGACATTTCAAACGAAACTACAGCTACAGAAACAATACAAGTTTCAAATAATAACTCAGTCACGGCACCCATTTTGACACATCAGGATTCTGACGATGTCGTGGTTAGGAGCGCAGAGAATGGACTACGTGAGACTAAATTGAGTAACGCGGATTCGGAAGGCGATATTCTTGATAAGGTATCATTCCCCAAAGTTGACATTACCAAATATAGAAGAAATTCCAGCGTCAACGAAGACGAAATTCGACTCAGAAGAGGTAACTTAGAAGATTACCATACACTCGCAAATAAGAGAAGCAAGAGTCTTACCAACACCTCGGACCCGGTCTACGTGGCATATGACATTAACCTTAACGAAAGCAGGTCCGACAGAGATCTAAATGGTAACGACGAGCCCCAAAAAGTAATTTGTAAACTCTATGACGAAGCGGTGAGAAAACAAAGTGTCGATAATTCTATTTCCAGTACTGAAAAAGAATTTATCGAAATCGATAGAGCTACAAGGGAGCTAGAAAGGGAAATCAGCAAGTTGAACTCTGCTTTAATAGACGATGAAGACATACTGGGTGCGCCTCGGTTGTCCGTCACTGATATAAAACGCAGATTTGACAACAATAATTCCTCGCCCCCTAATCCCATACCAAAGCCTAGAAGAAGCCATTATGGGGGTAATTCGCCTGACCACGTCTAAGATTAACAATATGTTTTTAATACTGTAAAACGCAGTAGTTAATTTGGTAAGTTGCTGCCAGTGGTCTTTTTATTCCCTGTAGTAATAGTCAATATAAGCCGTGAGATTGAAAATTAAACAATACAGGAGGCTGTTTTATAAATTCCTGGAAACTGCCTGCATAATACAAGTGAGGATCTCTTTCTAAAAAAAAGTTGAAGACACTGCGTTAATTAGAGATTAGATACATGCGTTTATAAAATGACTCCCCAGTAATTGCATCTACTGGTGAGCCGCGGATATACCGATTCTAGTTATTAGTTCTATTACTTGTAGGGACTAAATAGTGCCAGCTACCGGGAATAACTCTAATTTTTTAATACAACTACATTGGGGAAAGTAGTTACCGTGTATTTTATACACTTGCGATTATATGTCATATTTGTTACATTCAAATTACACGTTTTAAATGATTAGTTTTGGATCTCACATGTCTAATTCAGAATACAGTAGTTTGTATTGGTTAGAGAGGTGTGAACTACATATATCATAAGTAGTGAGAACACTGGCTGATGGTGGAAGTTTTGCCATAAATAATTATAGTAATATATCAGTGTAAGTGTAAGTTTTTCAATGTGATAATTTCATTTCCTATAAATAATTTTATTTATGTTTACTTATTAATAATGATAGGCTGATAGAAACACTTATTCTAGATTAAAACGTAATATGTTTATCAAAAACAAACTGTTTTTAATGTTGCTCGTTGTTTAATAAATTATTATTTTAATAGTGGTGATATAGTTATTTTAATTGAAACCAATAAATATGATTTACTTAGATAACTTTAATAAAGTTATACTATAAGTAGTAATTTTGTAAAATATATTGGACTATGTGTACACATATTTTTTATTGTATATAAACATTTCATAACTTACTAATTCTTCCTTTCTTATACTTAATAAATCTTGGTAAATTGGATGTGACAGTGCTGACGAGAACTTTATATTCCTTTGGAAGCTTCTTTTGCTGCCTTGCCTGAAATCACGCATTACTTTATATTTTTCCATTTAATATATCGTGTTTTTTATTTATACTCTAATTTAGTTGAAATTTAGATCACTAGCCAAATTTTGTAACATCACTTAAGAGGAGTGCAATATAGTATTTTATACGGTCGTCGTATAATAGAGAGCTTTTCAGTCGAGTACCGTGTCTACTCGGGTGTACTCGGCAAGCTTCGTTGTCCAAGTAACTTGGTAAGTAGTTTGGTATACGAAATCTTAATTCAACCATTACAGTCGACGAATTGAAAAACTATTTATTTTCATTATTTTACGTTCATAACTACTTAAGTATGGCCAACCATCCGAAAGTAACCATGCTCATGGTATCTTTTGACAAGAGTGCGAGGTCCCTACATGTAGGTGCAATTTCTCTTATAAAAATACTTACGTTGCGAGCAACACTACTAAGTAGACTGCGCATGGTAAACATATAGACATAGAAGTAATTTCTTGTACATTTTGCAACCGGTTCTCCGCCATTGATTTGATATAAAGTCAGTATATTTCGTGCCCCATACGTTACCACTTGATATATAACTTAGTTGGGTCATAGGCTCTGTCGCAAAGGTTTTGGCTGGTGAAATCAGAAATGTAATACAAAGCTTTTAATAAAAATAGTTTGCCATGAATTAAAAGCTTGTTTTATATTGATCAAAACGTAATATAATTAGTTTAAAATTTAGATTGCGTCTAAATTTACTACTTGTTTACTTTGGGATTGACGTTAGAAGCAAAAACGCGGCTGGATTGTGAAGAATTATACTTTACCAAAGGGATTAAAAATCAGTGTCACATTAATAAAATGGGTACAATCGTTTATTTGTATGAACCTACTTTATTAGAACGTTATTTTATCACCTGCAATTAGTTTTCTGACAAGTCAGTACTTCAGCTAATACCTTTCAAACTTAGGGTATTTTTCAGTGATACGCAAATTTTTGACTGCCATCCTACGAGTACGAGCAGTAAAACACGTATAGTTGCAGTTTGGCAGTACCAATGCACATGAATTATATATTTTAATAAAGATAAAAGATTCAGCTTTTATTTTATGTAAAATTCAACCATGTAAACATGAAAAATAAATAACCAGGGATCAAAATCACCTCGAACAGGTCGCGTATTTTTTGCCTGATTTTTTAAAACATTTTTTTGTATATTAAGCAAATTAAGTTTAATTATAATGTAAGTATGTAAGTAATTCAGCATTAAATAAGCTTTCAACTCATATATGAATAATAAGGCATCTTAACCTATAGCTTTTTTGTAAGTCATAGCCTTTTTGACAGAACTTAAGACCTGACTAAGTATACGGGTTGTTTGCGTTCAATTTGTGGCTTGGCGCTAATGACACTTTATTACTTCATTGTTTGAGTACAGGTCAACAATGTGAACATAACTAAAATAAATGAACACGCACCCGTACCCCCTGTTTGGGTATGCAACACACTAATAAACCTTAGTATGTTTAGTTATATAAATGTTTGAATGTTTGTTCCTCAATCATACAAAAACTGCTGGAACATATTGGGTTGAAATTTGGCATACAGATAAGAGTGTCAAAAAATTTCTACTTATAATAACGATTTTAGTTCGTAATATATATTACAATATCATACCTTGTTCTTGAGTACTGGTGATAAAGCATTTAATTTTTCTACAAGATTCAGTTTAGCAGCCAGTGCATCTGTTTCATCTTCTGAATATAAATCTATGATAGTATCTACTGCCTCCGCTAACACCCAGACTTCGTTCTCTTTATGTGCTTGCTCTAATATGAAGTCTGTGATGGTGCATATTACGTTTGCCGAAGCGTCGTTCAAGGTGTTCACCAATAGGAGCGCCAGCAATCCGATCATGCGGATCAGGTTGGATCGTATTTCGGGGACGGTACATTCGCGGATGCCTGTTAACATCATCTGAAAGTAAATATTGGTTGAGTATTTTTTTTATGGTAGAGGAAGCAAACGAGCAGACGGATCACCGGATGGTAAGCGATTACCGCCGCCCATGGACACCTGCAACACCAGAGGGGTTGTAAATGCGTTGCCGGCCTTTAAGATTTGAAGGTTGTATCGTAAATGAGTATGAATGTGGTCTTAAAAACAAGTATGTGGGAAACTAACGTTAGTATGTACACATTTTTTTACCGCAATGACTTTAATGCACCTTGTTATAGGGCTTTTACCAGCTACGAAAAAAAATGATTTTAGCAGCCTCTGTTTGAACTAGGGCTCGCGGTCGTGTCCGTGATTCGTGAACCCGTAGCCGTGCGCCCGGTTTCGTGTTTCACGGCAACGGTTTTCTGGTCCGTTCCACACGTGACATTCGGCTACGTGAAATTAGGGTACGTGAATCCGTGTAGATCCGTGTAGGCGTGATCACGGCTTCACGTATCTTAAGAACACGCCGGTTCGGTCCGCCCGCGACGTTGAGTGAAGATACGATGCGGTCTCTAAGATCTACGAATAAAAATGTATCGTGAGTTTTTTATTCATAGCTCTAATTCCGTTTCATTACTTTTGAATTAAAATTTATTTCCAATAGTAAGTCCTTTTAAATATTAATGAGTAATAAATGAATAGAACAAAACATTAATTACAATGAATAGCTACTTTAATAAACGGGTTGCTAAAATAATACCACAACACTGTGTGTCAGGAGACCAACTGTGATGTCAGGAGTAACTAATGACAATGAATGTGAGTTCAAAATTCTAAACTGCCCCCTCGGGATTAAATAAAAAATACCACGAATTGTAAAACAAAACATCGCGGTCACTTCTTTCAACTTCACGAACAAAAGGTAAAGCCCACAGCTACTTATGTATATTGTTTGTTTCATTTTGTCTGCACGTGCAACTGCACTTCTTATCTACAAAAAAAAAACCCGGTATGTTGGCTTAGCTTGTTAGTCATACAATAAAACACTCTAACAATAATATGTCATTATTACCTTCAATCTAGAAATGAACAGTACTCTTTAATGTGCCGAAAATCCGAAACTGATAAGAACTGCAGCTGCGTACTTTTTTTCCGTGGCCCCGTACATGTGTTTTTGTTGAATTTGTTTACCTGTATTACCTTTATCATATCTACCGAAGATTTGCAGAAATTTACCTTTTTGTTTCTTTGAATTAGGATTGCCTTGTTTATATTTAGGCTACGTTATATTCTTTGATAGTAGCAAGCTTTTACAAGTATGTTTCATTCATTTCATTAATACTTAACAGAATAAAATGTCTTCTTTTGATTTAATAATGACAACCAGTAGCACAGCGTTGCTTAAGTTCATAATTATAATGAAACTTACTACGAAGCTGATGGTCCCGGGTTCAAATCCTGGTAAGGGCATGTATTTGTGTGATGAGCATGGATATTTGTTCCTGAGTCATGGGGGTTTTCTATGTATTTAAGTATTTATAAATATTTATATATTATATATATCGTTGTATAAGTACCCTCAACACAAGCCTTATTGAGCTTACTGTGGGACTTAGTCAATTTGTGTAATAATGTCCTATAATATTTATTTATTATTATTATATTAGTGCAATGCAACGAGCAGGTCGCTAGTTTTGACTAAAATCAATAGCTGGTTATACAAAAAACAGAAAAACCCCAAATTATTTAGATATAACCATTATATTCAAATCGATGCAAAAAATACAATTTAAGTTTAATTCACACGTAAATGTTTGTCCGACGAACGTCCCGTATTCAATATACTAAGTGGTCACTCAATTCAATAATACCTAGTCCTTATTTATTTTTCTCCCGGGCGTGTCGAACCTACGAGACGTGCGATAAGTACCTATCCAACGGAACCGAGCCCGAAGCTGCGCACACGAACGCAGGTACGGGCTACGTATCATGGCGTGTCACGGTCACGGCGTGTCACGTGAATCCGGACGCGAACGCACGTACGAGGTACGTACCTTGCCGTGTTCGTGAAATTCGTGATCTTAGTACCGCCGGGCTTAAGAACCCGTAGCTACGGATCGGCGTGTATCACGGATATCAGGAGCCCTAGTTTGAACATGGGTAGTTAGTATACTTGTGTTGTGTGTTCCATCTAAACTTTGAAAGAAGATGAGTCCTATAGAGGACAGTTATTCATGCGTTTTGCCAAAGAGAAATTGAAATAGAGATGGATCGTCAAAGAAAACTTTGAAACCACAGTAAATTTACTGCCATCTTTCGACACGTTCTAAAAGTTTAAATCATGTGTCGAAAGGTGGCAGTAAATTTACTGTGGCTACAAAGTTTTCTTTGACAATCCACCTCTATTTCAAATTCTCTTTGGTTTTGCTACGACAATGTATACCTCGTGCGTCGCATGATGGCCTCTATGACAGTTCCTTCAAGTCTCTTTTTGGTCAGGTTAATTTAAAATGTGTACAAATATTTTACGAGACAACTAGTCCATATATAAATGAACTGTCACAGGGACCATCATTCGACGCGAGAGGTTTAAATAAATATCTACCAAATAATTAATAGAATCAGGCGTTACTTTGCGGAAATCCATGCTAATTAAAGCAAGAAATATTACTTTGCTAATCCGCGAGAAAATAACGTGTTAGTCAATCAGTGATAACCCGTTATACTTACTTGCGTATTTTTACATGCAATTAATGTTCCCACCCTCCTACCGCAAAAATAAATAAGCAAATAAATATAACAACCCACCACCAAAAGTACAAAACTCAAAATAGACACGTGTTTCGCATCTCTTTGAGGCATCCTCAGGAGGAGTTTATATATAATATAATATCTACCTCCAAATCAGACACCGCTAAGTCACTGAATAGAACATTATCAGTGTTTCCATTCTCCCTGAGCTTTATTTTATCTAACGACGCTCTCATGACGGCCGTGGCTGACTCCAAGAGGACAGCGTCCGAGTTCTGTTTGAAGACCATCTTGCCCGCCTCCACCCAAAGCCTATATACGCCGTTTACCCCACCAAGGTTCTCTATTGGTAAACTTGATAACATATTGTTGACGCATAGTAGAGATCGTGTTTGTAGATTTTGAAGTCTGGAAAAGAAAACCATCGTGTTTTATTTTGGTAGTATTAACGGCACCAATCATGAGCCATTTAAGAGAAAATTAGGAATATTTTTGATATTAGAGTGATACCTGTAATTTCTACCGCTTTGCACGTAAAATGTTGAATGTCCTATTTGTCATTTATGATTTCGACGGGTTTAATGAATAACCACTGCATTTGGTTTCAACGTAATTGACAAATGAAAACTAGGTTTTTTTTACTCAAGTCATGGACAGTATGGCACCATTTATTTTAAAACAAACGGAAAATAATGAAACACCAAACTTAAGCAGCTCTAAACTTCTTGTTAATGTTAAACTTTTACCAGTGTTTAAAAACTGATGTTAAGTACAGTACCGGAAAAAATCTATCATATTGTGACCTCCCGAACACCAGTACCAAGTCGAATTCCCACTCACCTCTCTACCGAGCTCTAAAGCTTATTAACGGCATATTGACCCAGGACGATTCATTAGACCTATTTTCGACTACTGAACCGAGATTCTTAGCCACAGCCGGGCGCTACCTCGAGGCTATAGTCGCCCCGAGCACCATTAGCACTAATTAGATAATATGTAGGTACTTATATTTAAATTCTGACTAACTGTTTTTGGTAGTAATTTATTGTAATTTATTATAGCTATGTTATAATTCAATTCTTATATTCGTATGTGTCATGTCTGGTGTATACTGTAAGTGACATTATAAAAATAAATAATAATAATAATAAATAAATAATAAATTTTTCTGTAAAATATTTCAAATTAGATGAAACCAACAACTGATTTTTTTGTTAACTAATCAAAAAAGGTTATATTGATTTATTCTCAACCAATTATACGCTAACAGGCCGCTACATATTTCGAAATTCAATTTGATCTCTTTTTTTTGGAATTTAGCGTCCGTCACTAGTAGTATTTAAGTCGATAAAAAACGGAATATCGTGCTAATTCATAATCATATTTGTAAGAAATATCAGTTCCGTCATGGGGAGACCTCGTGGAAATAAAAACTTAACAGTAGCTATACAAGAAGCAATTATAAATGGCTATAGAATTGGCTTCACACAATCGACGCTGGCTAAGCAATTTCAAGTTCATCAGTCTACTATATCGAAGGTCTGGAAACGGGAAAAAGCTCACGGAGGTGTCAAAAGGCCCAACAGACCTGGTCGCCCACGCTGTACATCAAGTTTGGTAGACCGCAACATTTTGCGAATAGCTACACAATCCACGACTCACGGCGAGCGACATTATGCGGGAAATATCGTGTGGAAATTCAGTTTCTGTGTCCGTACGTACTGTAAGAAATCGCCTGATGTATGGTGGACTTCGTGCTCGTCGTCCTGCAAAGAAACCACTGATTTCCAAGAAAAATCGAGCAGCTAGAAAAAAAATATGTGAAAGAACATCTTTCTTGGACTGCGGAAATGTGGGAAAAGGTAATCTGGAGCGATGAATCCAAGTTTTTACTGTTCGGAACAGATGGAATTACCTACGTACGACGTCCCGATAATGCTCGCTATGACCCCAACTATCAGCTCCCTACAGTCAAACACGGCGGCGGCTCCCTTATGGTGTGGGGCTGTTTCAGTGCAAGTGGAGTTGGTCCTTTACATCGAATTAACGGCATTATGACGAAGGAAGTTTGTGAAGGAATATTACAAAATGTGTTGCTTCCCTGGGCACGCCAAAATTTCGGCAGAGCGTTTATGTTTCAGCAAGATAATGACCCGAAATATTCGTCTAATCTTGTTAAACAATGGTACAAAAAACGTAGAGTGAGGGTTTTGGAATGGCCCAGCCAAAGTCCGGACTTGAATCCTATAGAAAAGCTATGGAAGGAGCTAGGTCGACGTGTGAGTGCAAGAAATGTCAACGAAAGATTTGAACAATTAAAGGAAGAGTGGGAACGCATTCCAAGTTCTTTCCTCGCGATGTTGATTGCATCACTGCCCCGAAGATGCCAAGCTGTTCTTGATGCAAAGGGTTTCAGTACCAAGTACTAATCTAATATTTTGATTTTCAGTGTAGTCTGTAATTTTTGTTATTTTCTTTATTAATAAACCACTTTTACCTATATTTTGAGTATTAGTTATTTTACTACGTATATGATTTTACTCTCCATCTCCATCTAAAGGACTTTCACATGATAATCGTTTAGGCAGCCTTAGTCGTTCTCATAAAAATATACTTTAAAAAACACAAATATGAGATTATTTTTCGCTACTGTACTTATTTTACAGTCATACCAAGCTAAGTTGGCAGCGATTTTGATAGCCCAGCCTGTGCAAGTGTTAAGTAAACGTCATAATTTCATAGTTGTTTGACGTTTAAAATAACATTTGCCATGTTTGGGCTATCAAAATCGCTGCCAACTTATCTTTGTCTGACTCTACAGGATTTGTGGATAGGTGCGTTCGATTTCTTCCAATTATAGGAGTTGCCAACTTTGAAATGAGAACAAAGTCTTAAATTACATTTACTTAAATGTATTGTATTTGTTTTCTTGATAAAACTAACCTATGTTCTTCCTTGAGACTCAAGCAATTTTCATACCAAATACAACAATCCTTTATTTAAATCGGTCCAGAATCAATCGTACATAATACCATTCTATTCACACACCCTTGACCAAGGAGTTAGGAGATACAACCTTATAAAGTTTTTTTTTTCACTCATGCAGAAATCTTTATAGGGCTGTATCTCCTAAACCGTGCGTCGTAGCGCAAAAATAATCAAATTTTCGTTCCCCTTTCGAACTCTGAAGTAATATTTAACAAACACAAAAAAGACAAGAAAAAAAGCATAATTGCAGAATTTTGCTTATAGGTTTTTTAAGGTTGAATGCCAAGACGTGCCATAATTTGACGTTTAAAAGCAAAAGAAGGTTGCCCTACAGGCCTAGGTGTGTAAGGCTGTATGAAATTCCTTTACATATCATCTTCACTCATCGCACCTAATATGTGGTATTTCCGGACTTAATTTGAAGTAAGTCATGTCAACATTTCATTACAAGTTTGAGAAAGTAAATTTTATGACCTCTGAACGGAATGGATACAAAGCGGCAAATAATATATTTTATTTTTAATTCGCTACTTGGGACATATTACTACTACTACTAAAAGATGTCACACATTCAATTCAGAGACAAACTAGAGTCGGGGTACTATTTCCGTATCATTCGATACAAACTAACATGTGAGATATGTCAAAATTGTATGCAATTAACATTTCATTTCGAACAAAAAGGCATCTCAACTGATATAGAGGGCAAATCGAATTGCTTTTTTTTCAGACATGTTCCAAATTTGAATGTCATAACCAAATCGATTTAGATGTAGTTATGAAGCAATCAAAACATTATCACAGATAAGAAATTTGTTGTAATAAAACAGTTTATTGTAATGTTGGCCATTATATACGGATTTCAAAGGCATCATAGAGGGTTTATGATATTATGTGTGTAGATAAAGTAATAAGTACTTACTTTTTACAGAGTAATTCTGAGCCCTCATAATCTTTCAATATCATCAACACATTTTCAGCAGGTAATTGCGTTTTTGCCCACACCTTGTCAAATATCTCCAGTGACACCAGGGCCTCCAAAATTTCAGTTGGTAATTTATCTTCAGGCAACATAGTTTCATCGCCATTACCATTCAGGTCATCATCAGGCAGGTCTTCACTGTCGGATGACTCCCCACCATCCACAGAGTCTTCTGCATCTGAAGTAAGAAAAAAACATTATAAACCTCTAATTGGACCTACAATCACATTAGATCTTCATGGAAGTATTGATATCATATGTACAATAATATTTTTATTATTGTTGCTAAGAATGCTTAAACTAGAACAAATGTTTTTATAATACATTGTGATGCCTAAACAAACCGCAAACCAAGCTTACCTTCACTAGAACAAATATTGGCCACAATCTCCACAGCACTCTGCTGTGCATCCAACATTTGTGCGACAGATTTTATGTGATTTTCCAATGCTTGAGCAACTTTCCCTTTTGGTGCTGTAATCTTACCAGCTCCATCAGGCAATGGCACATTACTAGAAAGCTGGTTACATGCAGCTCTGTGATCTACAGAGAGAGTATTGGCCAGAATCGCAATAATCTGGTGAATAACATTACCAGGCAGACTGGTTATATTTCCACCGCATGTGTTTATAGTAACTCCGGCAGCGAGAGTCTTCACTAAAAGCATTGCAGACTCATTGCTATCTAATGAAAGTAACTCCTGTATCTGCTTTTCTGAGTTAAACTTTATTTTCTCCATAGCTTGGGGATTATCTTCTACAACTACTATAAGACACTGTAACACTGCAGTTACAATGTCATTACCAAAAGTTGTCAAATCCAGGTATCTGGGTAATATGTCTAATATTCTTGACTGTCCAAGGTACTTGATAGCTAGATCTGCAAGAAAGACAAATTATTGTTTGTATCGTCAAGATAGAATCACAAATACCCATTCAAAGAAATTGTAAATATCTTAGAATACCTGAGCTTTCACACAGGTTCCAAAGCAGGTTAATACACTGAATAATGGTATCCATATCCTCATCTTTAGAGGCTGAACTGGACTCTGGTGTAAAGGATTCTGCATGCTGAAAAATATATAGGGTATGTCTAATAAATTGTAACCAATAGGGTTCTTAAACTGATTATAAACAGATTTAGAAAAAAATGTTTATTTTTATACACTGTTCAAATGTTTTAAATAAATTAATATTTAATGGGATCATTGTTTTATTTTATTTTATTAATGGCTCAATAAAAAATGGCAATGATTGATATTTGAAAATGTGCAAAATATTATAATAAAAATTAAAAAATATTACAAATACATCTGGATTGGTTGGATCGGACACTAAAATGCAAAACTGTGTACCTCATGGAAGTAACATATTAGTGTGGTCATGGCATCTTGTTCAAGGAGTCCCTCACAAGCCTCATGTCCCGCAGCAGAGAAGTTGCGCAGAGCTCCAGCAGCTGCATTCCTGACAGAACTGGCCTGATCTAGCAACAGTGGAGCTACCACTTTGATCAGACCTTTATTTAGAACAAGTTCAATGTTTTCCGCAGTTTCTATTAACATGGCGAAGGTCTGAAGGCCACAATATTTCTCTTCCACATTGGCTGTCTGTAATTTAATAACAATCTAATTTAAAAACAATGGAACAAATTAAATTATTATTTTAAATATTTTGATTCTTCAGCTCAAAATGATGGAAGACTTAGGTCTCTCTTAGGATATTTTTGCCTTTTCCAGTTACATCTTACAGGTTAATCACACTTGTTATTCCCTACATGCATACAGGGAGTAATAGCTGAGTGGCATTGCACCGAAGGGAGTAATAGACTTTTATCATTACACAGAAATTATATTATTTATTTGTTTATTTATTTAATCTTTCTTTATTGCACAAAAGAAAACCTTATAGTACAAAAGGCAGACTTAATGACATAATTATAGCTTCTATATAGATTTTGCTATAAAATTTCTGGTTAAGTTTATTTTTAGAATAATAAATATTTATTTATACTAAGTCGGTGGCAAACAAGCATACGGCCCACCTGATGGTAAGCAGTCTCCGTAGCCTATGTACGCCTGCAACTCCAGAGGAGTTACATGCGCGTTGCCGACCCTAAACCCGCCCCCCCTCGTTGAGCTCTGGCAACCTTACTCACTTAAACTTAAACTACTTACTTACTTTTGGCTTAAATAACTATCATAGGGACATTCTTACACAAATTGACTAAGTCCCATGGTAAGAAGAAAGATCAGGAAGGAAGGAAGGAAGCTATTTAGTTACATAGGGCTCTTTTAATCTTATTTTATAATCTATAGTATTCTGTGGAACTTAACAAAAAATATAGTAATATAACAGAGTAAAATATCATCAATATTGGTAAATGTGGTTCTAAAACGAATATGTATATAAATGGCGATTGAAAGAGCATATAAATTATTGTTGGAGATAAGAGACGATAAAATAATTTGTATTCTAACCTGTAACTGATCGAGGATAGTTTGAACTACATTTTCTTTCGAATCCACCATCACTTCTTCTTCTTCATCGGAATTCTCAGCAACTACATTCTGCCTGACTTTCGTACGCTTGGGTTTCCTTATTTTACCCATGTTGTTAATTTAAAAAGCAGGAATCTTTGTTGGCCTGGAGGTTAGCAGTGTTGACACCAAGCCATGCGTACTTTTAGACTTTGACAACTATGATATGACAATGACATCCCAGACGCGTATTATCTTTGGAAATATTTTTCACATTTTTTACAAATATTTATTACGGGAACCAAAAGCAGAAGCAAGTCAGAAGTTTGAGTAATATCACAAAATAAATAATAGTACTACCGTACAGAAATGGCACTTCCTACAAAACCGAAGTTTGACTGACAGCGATTCAGGGACGAATTATGCTGTCCCTTTCTAATGTATGGCACTATACCTATCGGCCATTTAGGGTTCTCAAAATTCAAGTAATTTTGTTATCTGTGGTCACGTCAAGTTGTGTCAACTCTAATAATTGCTCGCTGTCATTGCAATGCTGAGTTGATGGCAACACAGTAGAAATCTGAGAAAAACAAAAATACGCCTTTGTCATTTCATGTCATGTTAAAAAAAAAAACATTTCATGTCATGCTACTAGATGGCGCAAGGCGCAAACATTAGGAATTTAGGATTTAGGACATTAGGACCAATAGGACCTGGGGGCCTACCGGGAAAATCGAAATTCGCAAATTGCGGGGATCTTTCTCTTTTACTCTTACTAAGACGTAATTAGCGTGACAGAGAAAAATGCCCGCCATTGACGAACTTCGATTTTCGCGGTAGGCCTCCTGTGCATATAGGACTTGAGTAGGTAAGGTTACGTTCGGCGGCAAGCAAAATCAAGACACACTGCAATATGTCCGACCAAGTTTGAATAAATATTTACACGACTGTGCGCAATGCAAAGAATATAGAGAGGGTATACCTATAGTGGGTTTATCAGTCTATGTATAGGTATTTGTTACATGCGGCACTCTACAGAGCAAATGCCTATGTTTATTTGATCATTTTTAATAACCATATAGGATCTGTAACATTTTAAAGTAGCTATCATTGTGTGTAACCATTCTCACTTATATCATAGAGGAATAAGTTAGCGTAGAGTGCTCACTCCATACATCAGTTTTCATACCATAACGTACCTGCACCTTCCATACCATAACGCTTTATAATTTTCGTAGTCGACATCTTAAGTAGCGGATTTATCAGCACCGCTACTTGACACTAGATGTCACGAGTGTCGCGACTGACAAAAAGTGTATTGCTCAACATACAACAATATTACGAGCAGAGGGAGTTGAAAATAGAGTTCCGGTTAATCCGGTTATAATATTAGTTGAAAATAGTTGAGCATTCCACTTTTCGTTCGTCGCGACATCTATTGTCAAGTAGCAGCACTGATAAATCCGTTACTTGACGCTAGATGTCGACTAATCTGACTACGAAACAATAGGTTATACATAAGAAGCACAAAAAATACTTCCATATTTATTTCTATAGCTATACGAAGAAATCTTTTATTTTTTGATCAATTTTCTCATTCTATTCATGTTTGTCATACTCGTTCTCGTTGTTAAACATGAGCTTGTCTCTTTCTCTTTCGGTGAGTGGGAGCTCGTTTCTCGCTTGCCTAGGTGCGACTAAAGGCAACTTGTACAATTTGTCACAAGGTAAACGCTTCAATTTTAACATATCTTGAGTTATAATTATAGCTTAATCATTACTAATAATAAGCGTTTTGGTAAGAAAACTAATGTATGATGTGGGCTCTTTAATGCTTAGAGTCAGACCAAGCTAAGTTGGCAGCGAATTTGATAGCCTAGCCTATGCAAGTGTTAAACAGAAAACGTCATTTCATAGAAGTTTGACGTTTAAAATAACACTTGCACGGTCGGGGGGTGTCAAAATCGCTGCCAACTTACCTTGGTCTGACTCTACTTATTTCTCTATGGTTGGGGTGCTAAAATAATAATTTTGCTGATTGTACGACTGTGTATGATACGATACGAGCTCATCAAGGTGTTTATTCTACTTGACACACTTCTTGTGCCTTTTTTAAATTCATCACGTGTCCTGAAATTTGCATATGCGACATTGCAATGGTACATTTATATTTGAGTTTTATGAGATACAGTATTGTTATGTATGTTTTATTCTCCTAAGTAACTATCTGTATGTGCACAGACACCATACGTCTCATTTGTCCACAGAACAGCTATTTCGAAAGCAATGTTACCTAACAACTAGTCCTTAGGATATATAAAAGGATAGTTAACTGAAACTAACAAAGAATACCTAGGCAATAGGTAGACCGTCGTACCTATTTTACAAAATTGATGCAGTCAGCAAAATTACCTCACGCACCTCTGCAGTCCCTGCATACAAAATGATAAAGACACCGAAAATGCGCAGCAAAAAGCCCACACACACACATGTAATAAATAATAATAGCCCGTTGTAAATAATGGATAGTGTCTACGCACCTATTAGACGTCGTAACACCGGACACAACGATATTCCTTCGAGTTAAATTGAACAATGAAGATAACGGCCCCTTAAATCTAAGCCACACAATCCTTGTTGTACGTAGTTGCAGTCTAAGAGTAACAAACAACTGGATACAATCGGTTCATTGAAGTACGGAGACTTATTAATTTACCACTTAGACTTGGGTCAAAAAGGCATCAGGCGTGTCCAACATACCTATAGCACTAATACTAATACCTAGTTAGATGTAGTAGCGTAGGCATCAGGAAGGTATGGTGATGGTTTCAATGGAACAGGCACCAGTAATGGGATGGTATAGACAAATCCTGTAAAACAAGTATTTACCATCAGTTTTTAAAAGCTGACAATAATAAATTATGCGGTATCTCAGGTTCTCAAAAGTTAACGTTTGAGAATTACCACAAAATATGGCGGTCTAGTTCCGCTGTCAAACTCAGGGACACGAATTTTTCTTAGACTACTTATACCTCTTCTACAATCAATAACTATGCTATTATAAAATAATATCTTTGTAATATAACATGTTTCTCACACGTGAGTGACGTCCCTTAGAACATAGTGATTATATGCTCTTGGAGTGACGTAAGAAATATTTGCCCAACTGAGTTCGTTTGTGTTGCATCTATTTCCTTTAGTTATCTTAACAAAAAAAATAACCGCATATTTTTTCGCATAAAGACTAAGTGAAATTATTGGTGCCGTTTTTCACGTTTAGGTATGGTCTCTAAATCTACTCTTTACTACGTGTACTTGTGTAGGTTGAAAACCTATACGAAATGTGGGTTATGTAGCTATCTGGCAATCGGAAGTGATTATCCGGCGGCATGTTTTGGCCGGGCCGCATCCCCCGATGTAATTGCCTGAATTGATTCGGCCCGCAGGGGGCGGCGACAGCCTGACGTGCATCGGCTGCCTTCTCAACCATCCAGATACAACTATATAAAGACTCATCTGTAAAACTGATCTTAACTGTTCTAAAGAAGGTTCAAATTAAAATGTCAACAAGCAGGAAGAGGAGAACAAGTTGATTGCGGCGGCTGATACCAACGACGTTGAATCATCTGTTTTTGTTCAGCTAAATTCCGCTTTCACAACTTGCACGAAAATCGCCGTAGTCAAATTACTGATTACTGCCTACTGAGAATTGGAGTCATTATCGATATTGGCTGTTGAAACTAAATATTGTTTCCGTAGTGGTTCCTGTAAATACGGTATTAGATAGGTACATTACTTTGAACTTACCTACAAAAGTTACTTCAATTTTTCAGGTCCCGAATGAGACTGCCTCTGATAGATAGGTACGAGTTCGCTCCAGCACGCCGTGTCTTGTGCCATGATTTCCCAGTGTTTGCTTTTTAGTACATATTGAAAATAAAGCATTGGCTAACGAATGCTTATTACCTAACACATGAACTAATTTTATTATAAGTTCAGTTTAAGAAGCGTATTACGTGATCACGGGCCATAGCTTTTCTCGGATTATTTTCCTTGTAACCGGAAACTAAGGATTACACAGAATAGTTTACCTTGAGTCATCCTATGTCAGCTCAGCACACATTGTTAACTGAACATATCTAATTAGGTACGTCCACGATCACGGAGATAAGCTCCGTATTGTCGGGCTGGGGATGTTGATAATGGGGGCGAGATTGAATTGGATGAGCAAACAGGGAAGCGACGGGTCGGCGCCGGGAAGTGCCTGGCTCTGGCTTTATATTCCCGCTACGCAGGCGACAGCAATACTCAGGCAAGCCAATGTAACTACAACCTCGACCCTCGTAACAACTATTTATAATTTAAGATCAAACTTATACTGGTCCCTCAGGGGGCAATCGGTATGAGATATGAATACAGGGCCTGTCCGATAAGGGCTGTGCACATTAGGATTATGACTTACATTTAGGTTTTCAGAACAGGGATCTATTCTCAGGCTATTATTGATTAATTCTATAGAAGTAACATTCACATCAAGACCAATCACAAGACGGAAATTCAAATGCAGTATGCAGTACGAATGCCTATGCACGTTTGAACTCCATTTATTTATTGCTAGCACAATGACGGTGCAGGCTTCTAGATTATTGGCAAGAAATAAATGAATACTGAATAATGTTGATTAGGTACATGTAGTAAAGTGCGAATATATCAAACACATTTTACATTTACAACAAGTACATTTTTAAATTATTAATAATATTATTGATAGCTGTCCCGATAGTCGCTTCAACGAACGGTCTCATATAGCTCGATCAACATCTTGTGAGACTAGTTAGGTGGCCGACTCAAAGATAAGATGCAGAAGGCGGTAGTCCTGAACACGCCGCGGATAGTCCGTCGATTCCTCTCTCTGTGGCCCTGACCACCCGGCATCTTGGGCCCTGCACCTGCCCAGCTGCTGGCGGCACACTTGGTTAGGTTTTTTATAATATGCTAATATGTAGTTTGTTTTGTATGTTTTTATTATTTACTTTTATGGCACATAAGTAACTAAGTCAAATTTTGATAATATACCTATTACGTAGGTATACATATATCTAATACACATACTTTGTAATTACTTGTGAGTTCCTGTAATTGGCTCTCTGTATTAATCTTGTTGTCCTATTGTAAGTTTAAAGCTGTTGGTTCTCCTGAACATAAATAAAAAAAAAAAAAAAAAAACCAAACACCAAAATACTTAAAATCAAGTGACGTAATTTTTGAAGCGGTAGTAACATACGGTACTAGCCGAATTCATGTAAAGCAACTATTGCCAAAGTTCTAACTAAACTTAACTCTCAAGTTGTTGAAATTCAGCACAGTCAGCATCTCGTCTCGTGTGAACATGCCTTTCATGAAGAATGTTGGAGTTTGCTCGAGAAATGTGCAAGCATCGGGAAAGTAAAGTAAGACGCTGTGACTCGAACTTAGTGGGGGACGTTACGGAAATCCGACTGGAGATTTAAAACATTAATTAGTGACAAAAACATTTTTAGGGTTCCGTAGCCAAATGGCAAAAAACGGAACCCTTATAGATTCGTCATGTCCGTCTGTCTGTCCGATTATGTCACAGCCACTTTTTTCCGAAACTATTCAAACTTGGTAAGTAGATGTATTCTATGAACTGCATTAAGATTTTTACACAAAAATAGAAAAAAAAACAATAAATTTTGGGGGTTCCCCATATTTAGAACTGAAACTCAAAAAATCTTTTTTCATCAAACCCATACGTGTGGGGTATCTATGGATAGGTCTTTAAAGATGATATTGAGGTTTCTAATATAATTTTTTAGGGTTCCGTAGCCAAATGGCAAAAAAACGGAACCCTTATAGAATCGTCATGTCCGTCTGTCTGTCCGATTATGTACGTATTAAAAAAAAAACTACTAACTAGATCTCGTTCAAACCAATTTTCGGTGAAAGTTTGCATGGTGATGTGGTAATGTACATCATATTTTTTTTTTAGGTTTATCATTATCTTATTTTAGAAGTTACAGGGGGGGGGGGGCACATTTTACCACTTTGGAAGTGTCTCTCGCGCAAACTATTCAGTTTAGAAAAAAAATATATCAGAAACATCAATATCATTTTTGAAGACCTATCCATAGATACCCCACACGTATGGGTTTGATGAAAAAAGATTTTTTGAGTTTCAGTTCTAAGTATGGGGAACCCCCAAAATTTATTGTTTTTTTTTTCTATTTTTGTGTGAAAATCTTAATGCGGTTCATAGAATACATCTACTTACCAAGTTTGAACAGTATAGCTCTTATAGTTTCGGAAAAAAAGTGGCTGTAACATAAACGGACAGACAGACGGACATGACGAATCTATAAGGGTTCCGTTTTTTGCCATTTGGCTACGGAACCCTAAAAATGACGTTCTACAGACAATAAGATCAAACCAAACTATATCCTAACATGCGTAGGTACAGAGGGCCTACCGCGAACCACGTTCGACGTGTTGCCTCCCTATCACACTAACGTACAAATGTACAAGTGCGACAGAGAGGCAACACGTCGAACGTGGAACGTTCGCGGTAGGCCCTCAGGTACCGGTAGTCAAGTCACGAAACACTTTCCAGCGAAGTCTAAATATGCAGTCACTACAGCAAATAAGAGTGTATTTACTCGTATGTTATTATGCAAGTGATGTCGCGAACCAAATATAGCATATAGCAGACCAAAAATAACGTCTAATATTGATATCCGCAACAGGTGTCGCTTTCCCAATCTGGGTGAATTTTGTATAGGCACCTACATAAAGACGTAGCGGTTTAAATCGGCTTAGTTGACGCTTTGAGAATTTTGAGAAAACAATCTTGAGAATCTCACACATAAAATAATATCGGTTAGCTATACGAGCTAGGTACTCGTATATCGCTCGTCTAGGCCGCAAGGGTTAGTTAAGTTAGTTTTATTAGTTGCATCGCATCATTCGCATCCAATTTCTACCTAACATATTTCGAAATTCAAAACCATACTCGACTGGAACAAAAATACAACGTAGAATAGACTAATATTTACTGATCAATATAATACAGGCAGCTAAAAACTCGCGTCTAGCTAAATACGACAAGACTAAGATAGGTATACTCTGCAATGATAAATCTACAAAGGCCATATCCGACTACGTTGGAAATTTGGCACTTCCAACTTCGGCAAATCGAAAACCTAAGCCAAATCCAATACGAGGATAAAAATTAAAAATACTTAGTACTATGCGATATGAAAGAGTGTAAGGTAGATACGTAGACGGTGAGAGTTAGGATGGAGTATGGGTGTACCTAAATAAATAAATAAAAGAATACCATATTTTTATACCTACTTAGTTCTGCCACAAAGGTTTTGACTGATAAAATGTAATACAGAGCTTTTAATAATTAAAGTTTGCCATAATTTGAAAGCTTGTTTTATACTGATCAAAACGTAATATAAGTAATTATTTTAAAATATAAAGAATAAGAATAAAGAATATATTTATTTCAAGAATTTGTCATTACAAGAGCAGCAGTACATTGATCCCCACACTAGGCTCAGCGTAGATCGATCATAGATCGCGTCTTTATTTACTACTTGTTTACTTTGGGATTTTCGTTAGACTCGAATACGCGGCTGCATTGTGAAAACTTATACTTTACAAAAGGGAGTAAAAATCAGTGTCACATTAATGAAATAGGTTCAATTATTTATTTGTATGAACCTACGTTATTAGAACGTTATTTTATCACCAGCATTTTGTACTCTGACCTGTCTGTACTTTAGCTAATACCCTTCAAACTTAGGGTACTTTTCACCTTTTCAGTGACACGCTAACTTTTGACTGCCATCCAACGAGTCGATAGTTTGGCAAAACACGTACAGTTGCAATTGGGCAATACCAATACACATGAATTATATATTTTAAGAAAGATAAAAGAACCGGCTTTTGTTTTATCTTATACCTTTAAACGAGCAATTCTTGTATATTTATATATATATATTTCGGGGATCTCGGCAACGGCTCCAACGATTTCGATGAAATTTTCTATATGGAGGTTTTCGGGGCCGAAAAATCGATCTAGCTAGGTCTTATCTCAGGGAAAACGCGCATTTCTGAGTTTTTATATGTTTTCCGAGCAAAGTTCAGTTTCCCAGATATTGTAAAATTAAACCCTGTAAAAAAGAAAATTAAAATTTAATTTTCTTATATATTTAATATATAGAGATCATGATATTCATAATCACCTTGAACAGGTCACGTATTTTTTGCATGTTTTTTTTATGTCATTTTTCTGAATATTATCTACATAGAACTATGCAAAACTGAGACAGCAAATTACGTTAAATTATATTGTAATTGACCTGACTGAGTAATTTGTACTACCTACTTGTAAAAGGCCAGGCGCCATGTCAAATAATTCTTACTGTCAGAATTGCGCGTGTAAAGTTTTTTGGTGATAACTTTGAGTACCGTGAACCGTGAGGTAAATTTTTTTAAAGGAGGTACTAAATAGTCAAATTAGGTACAAAAATATGGTATGCTTTTTTATTTTTATTTAAGTACACCCGCCATCCTGACTCTCGCCTTAGACGATGTCGAGAATAGAGAATAGGGGGAAGTGAAGATGAAAATACGTACAGATGAGCAGATGACCCATAGCTATTAGCTTGGAAGAGAGATTGCTATTCTGCACTTTTACGAAAGCTTCGCAGCAAATAAGCACATACAAACCATGATATTGTGTTAGCTTTGTCACATTTTGTTTTCATCTGTACTTAAATATTCGGTGACCGTCATTGTTTCCTTAGGTCAAATTATTCTCTGATTTCTTATTCGGTACGGTCTTTCTTGATCTCATTTGTTGTTCGACACCGATATGTGTCTCGTGAACCAAGAACAGTACATTGTACAATTGCATCTTTAACGGAACAGCACGATAACTCCACAATCGAAAAATTATAGTAGATTTAACCCTTGAGTTAGGTAATTTACGCTCAAATAGGCACTGTTGGGTGCCAATGTGTGTCTGTCCAGGTAACACTCACAATTAAAATTATACATAGAGTAAGCGTCGATTTAAATCAGAATAAGGCTATACGACTCATCTCCGGCTCTCCTGGATATCGCCCAAACTTATCAAAATCTATCGGCCTTAGAGATCGGATCTCCTATAATAAGTGTCACCCAATATGCACATAAAAATAAGAGATGTCGCTAAAATCAAAAGCCATGATAAATAAAAAATAATTACTGTAGGTAAATTTATGTATATCGACGAAATTCCTTTTACATAAATATCAGATTAATGCGTGGCTAATAAAAGGTTTGGGCGCGAGAGGCGGCGCCTTTGACCGAGCAACTCATTTACATATGTTTCAAAATCTGGCCGCACAGGCCAATGATTACCAAGTGTTGCGCGAACGCAGGCGGGCTGAGTTCTTGGGCATACAAGTGTAACATGATCTCGATATCTGTAACCACTATTCGTAATCGTAGAACGCGCATTATTCTGGATACCTTGAGCCGGCTATATTGCTCGGTAAGCGGTTAGAATGACCAGCCAGGCCTCACCGACTTGACGCTAGTGCTGTCTGCATCACCTGTCGACATTTAAATTATTTTTAAATACATGCATTGATTCTGACGATTCTGTGATTGCTTTTTGGGAACGGGTTTCTATGTTTTATTTTTATGCGTTTGGCGTTAGATGATTTTTAATAATGATGCAACTTCCTATTTTATGTCGGCTGTACACACTCGTCGAGTCTCGGCAGCGCTCCGATCCAATCGGAGAAGCGCGAAACGAGACAAAGAGGAGCGAGACGAGAAGGGAACAGCATCAGCATCGAGAGAGACCCCGGGACAGGCTGAGAACAAGTGTGTATATTCGCGTTACAGTTTTGGTTTGGTAACTTAAAAATAGAAATTCAACTGGGTAAACTGGGTTACTAAAACTCATTGCCTTTTTTTGCTCCGTTTAATTATCACATCCTATTGAACTATAAAATAGTTAATTAACCACGACCCACATCGATAAATTGTGGGCCCCTGCAAGAAAAATAGTAGGTACTTACAAATTATTTTGGTTTCTACGACAGTCTTCAGTAAGTATGTAGTTCCTCGTAGGTCTACATTATTGGAAACAAGTAAATACGACAGAAGATAAAAATAAGTGTTACGACATTATATATGGGAGCCGAAAAATTTTGTTTATTTTGAGTTTGCGTGCACCAAACAAGATAACAGAGATGTTAGTTATGTAAGTCCAATGGGATAAATGGCTTGCAAAAAAGAATCGATGTGTCGTCTACGGCACGCGGTGACGTCACTAAAGTGCAGCGCGCGCGGCGCCCGGTAGCCGGCTCTCCGGCTTTCTTCATAAATCAAAAAGTTGTTTTTGTGTGTTATCTGCGGATAATCGGGTGCTGCTACCGAAATGCCGGCCCGCTCGCCCGCTCCCCCACCACCCGGATGGACATTAACTTTTTGTCGATTTTTTATGGGAATTAAAACTTAACAAACTGATTATCATTAACGTGCCCGCTATCTGCCGCTGCCTGAACCTCAGTAAATGGAAGCCATTAGGGATTTTTGTAGAAAAGATAAAATGAGATAGCTATATGTTATAAACGGTCATAGACAGACTTATAATAGGGAAACATGACTCCAGACGATTGGAATGTGCAGCGTCAATTTACTAAAAGCGACGACATGCCTAAATTTAGAAGTTTCGATTTTTTGCCCCTTATCTGCATCTTCTTAAATGCATAAAACCTGTTTCAATATCAAGCTAGACACATTTTTATATCTCATTGATCAGAATTTGACGCTGGTATTATAACTATCCTCTCGTTGCTTTAATATGGGAACAATTTAGGTCCTAAATTTGCATATTAAATGGCCGACAAGAATGCATTTAGAGACCTGATTAATTCAGTCGTGGTTTAGGTGCACATCAATTCAAGTGACGTCGTGAGCGTGTCGTGCTCGAGCATTCGGCGCGCGTCGAGCGCCGAGCCGGTTCGGCGGCGCGGGCGCGACGTGTCAGCACATCTACTCCGGCTAATTGCACCCCCGCGGCGTGATGGATGCTCCATCCCCCCGCCCGCTTCACCCACCCCGCGGCACACCCCACAGGGGTCGTTCCCAGAAATTCCATTATCAGCCGCCCGCGGCCGATGCCCGTTTCATTTGACAACCGCCGACTATTACAATCGCGCTGCATTGCCGGCTGCACTCAATACAATTTTTCGGAATCCAAGAACAAACAGGACGTTAATGGTTTTAAGAGATTATGCTCGGGTAAAAAGGTTTCAAAGCACGGCGGTGAGCACTGAAATGGAATCTGGCTTGTAAAGCCAGAAAGTATGAACACAACCACAGTAAATATGTGACCAGTCGAGCGTGAAGCCTCGGTGGCCAAGCAGATAGCGTTTGCCAGAAAAGGCTCGAATGCATCTGTACCTAAAACAAAATAGAACCTAAGAAAGTGAATTTCTCTAAAACTTACATTAAAAACAAGGGAGATCATATAAACAAGCCATTAATATAAATTCTAGAAGCTACGAAGCCAGACGGTTCTGCAGTGGCGCCATCCTAAAACCTACTTTTATAGACATGTAAGGTTTATGGTTCCAACAATGAAACGCCCAAACATTCTAAAACTACCATTATTATTTTATGGGACTATTTTAACGACGAAGCCAAATCCATAACAGCATGCCAGCCGTAAAAGATGGTCCCTATATAATTCCTACATTTATTTTATTGAATGAGAAGTATTTTTTTAATTACACGTCAAAACTTACCCAAATTCTTCTGTCTTTCACAACCATAGTTATATTACGATCGTTTGTTGCTAAATTCCCTATAGAACATAGGTAATAAATACCTACCTAAAACCAATTAAGTAGGTATGTTCAAGAAAAGAGGCTTCAAAATGAATTTAATTCCTATAAGTAATTGAAATAAAACAAGGACTAGGTACAAGGAGAGGAGACTACCTGCAATATAATGGAAGAATACGTGATATTAAACTCGGGCAACTCAGGGATGAAAGGTGTAGATGTATACACAATAAAGGGGTTTCGGGTTGTATGGGGTGTCAGTCGGATATTGATTACGAGTTACGAGTATTTCGTCAACAATCCGCCCTCTTCCGGTTGATCGAATGGAACGGAAGCGAAAAAAGGTCAATATTTAGACAGAAATGATTATATACCCACGACCGGACGCGAATCGCTCACCGGCGCTAATAAATGTAAAGAACAGGATGCGATTTTCGACGGAATCATGTTAACTAGTCTGTTCTCAGCGTTCTCAGACAAACGCGGCAAAAAGTGTATGTATTATTTAAGGCTGGAATCGACGCATTGAACGGATATCGAGCCCTGCGGCCCTGAATGCTGGGGTCGGTCGGACGCACTTCCGCAACACAATCTGATCCTGTGCTATTCAACCAAACGCTGTTTACACTCTCATCAAAAACCCCTTACTACGAGGAATTGAAATACTACGGACAACATTTGTTCGTCATTCTTATTGAGTGACGTAGCAAGAAATCTTAATATTTTTTGCACATAGGTAAAATACATACAGGACAGTACAGTCAGCATCATAAGTAGCGTATCAAATAACGTTTCATAAGTATCTACCATTCTGTAACAGCTTAACAAAAACTGATATCCTTAATATAGAACAACTAAGACTGTAAAATATATACTTTTGAACGCGAATTTTAGAAATTTATCTATATTTGGAAAAGTTATCCGGAATATCAGATACTTTTGGCGCGTTGTTTCATCCGCTACTTTTGATGCTGACTGTACCTACTCGTACTTTTACTGTCATTAAAATCTATAATTTCATCAAGCAAAATTATAGCAAATCTGGGGGCACGGTAGTGCTCCCGCCAAGACAAGCCAAGCGAAGCTCACTACCTACTTTTCTCGAGCGCTTCGTCGTTTTTTTGAATCCTCAAAACTTGGGTTTGGATTATACCAGATAAACAAATAGGATATGATATCAATGTTAATCTTATAATAATCTCGGAAACGGCTCTAACGATTTCGCTGAAATTTGGTATATGGGGGTTTTTGGGGGTATACAATCGATCTAGATTAGTCTTATGTTTGGGAAAACGCGTGTTTTCGAGTTTTCATGCGTTTTTCTTTCGACGCAGAATATGGTCGCTAATTTCGTCTTGCCGGCCACTGTCCGTCTGGTCCAGCGGGTTAAGACGCGGACGGCTAGAAACGATCGTTACGGGTTCGAATCTCACCCGGTGACTAACTTTTTGTTTTTATATGTTCAAGTTTATATATATTTTTTTTAATTTTTATTGTTTTAGACAAATTTAATTTAGTAAAAAAATGTAGTTAAGATTATCACCTATACACCACCATATTACAATAAATAGTTATAACCGAGCAAAGCTCGGTCGCCCAGGTACTACTTATTAAACATAGTATCGATTACATAGCTCTTATATTTTAGATTTTATTAATATCTAAAAAACCCGATTTGGTCACTGGCTTACTCACTCACTGATGATCATCAGAACTCTTAGGGTACTTCCTGAAGTCCTAGAATGCTGAAATTTGGTATGTACTGCTTACCATCAGGCAGGCCGTATGCTTGTTTGCCACCGACGTAGTATAAAAAAAAGAAAAAAAATGTAAGCTACCGTCGCATGAGCGTAAGGTGAAAAATTTATTCACTATTAATTACGTCTTTTTATACGTTCCTACAATAATTCATGTAACGAAACTGCCAAGCCACATATTTTGAATAATTAAACGTGTAGAGTTTGTGACGTTAGCGCTTGTAGAGTTAGAAGTTTGGCTCTACATGAGATCTGATAACTTTTTGACAGTGTAGCAAGCCTTATGGTTTCGTCTTGGCAACATTTTACATGAACATGTTTTTTGTGGGGATATGTAGTTGACGCAAAGATGTTACGCTTTCCATTTTAGATTCATAACAGAGATAAGTATGAAGGCGGCAGGCGCCATCCGCATCGGCGCCAGCAGGCGCGGATACAAGATTTGGCTTAGGGGGGGGCCATTTTGAGAAAATCATATATTTTTGCACAGAAAATAAGGTAAAAAAAGCGGCCAAGTGCGAGTCGGACTCGCGCATGAAGGGTTCCGTACCATTTAAGACGTATTAAAAAAAATCTACTTACTAGATCTTGTTCAACATTTTACCACTTTGGAAGTGTCTCTCGCGCAAACTATTCAGTTTCGAAAAAAATGATATTAGGAACCTAAATATCATTTTTGAAGACCTATCCATAGATACCCCACACGTATGGGTTTGATGAAAAAAAATTTTTTTTTAATTTTATGACGTATTAAAAAAAAACTACTCACTAGATCTCGTTCAAACCAATTTTCGGTGGAAGTTTGCATGGTAATGTATATCATATATTTTTTTTTGATTTTTCATTCTGTTATTTTAGAAGTTACGGGGGGGGGGGGACACACATTTTTTCACTTTGGAAGTGTCTCTCGCGCAAACTATTCAGTTTAGAAAAAAATGATATTAGAAACCTAAATATCATTTTTGAAGACCTATCCATAGATACCCCACACGTATGGGTTTGATGAAAAAAAATTTTTTTTTTTAATTTTTATGACGTATTAAAAAAAAAACTACTTTCTAGATCTCGTTCAAACCAATTTTCGGTGGAAGTTTGCATGGGAATCTATATCATATATTTTTTTTAGATTTTTCATTCTGTTATTTTAGAAGTTACGGGGGGGGGGGGGGGGGGACACACTTTTTACCACTTTGGAAGTGTCTCTCGCGCAAACTATTCAGTTTAGAAAAAAATGATATTAGAAACCTCAATATCATTTTTAAAGACCTATCCATAGATACCCCACACGTATGGGTTTGATGAAAAAAGATTTTTTGAGTTTCAGTTCTAAGTATGGGGAACCCCCAAAATTTATTGTTTTTTTTCTATTTTTGTGTAAACATCATAATGCGGTTCATAGAATACATCTACTTACCAAGTTTGAACAGTATAGCTTTTATAGTTTCGGAAAAAAGTGGCTGTGACAGAATCGGACAGACAGACGGACATGACGAATCTATAAGTGTCACCTGTATTCTAATTAGTATTTTGATGTTTCATGTCAACTCTTTCCAATTATACATGTCTAGATTGTCTAGGTTCAATATGTAATTTCACAGTGCTTTAGTTTTAACTGTTATACTGTGTTAATTAAAATGAATAAATAAAATAAAATAAAATAAAAAAATATAAGGGTTCCGTTTTTTGCCATTTGGCTACGGAACCCTAAAAAATGTTACTCAATTTAGTAATGTGAGAGCCAGGGTTTTAGGGGGGGGGGGCATTGCCCCTATGCCCCCCCCCCTTGTATCCGCGCCTGGGCGCCAGTTCAATTGTCAGACTGTGGCAAAAGTACTTGCCACACATAGTAAGTTTAACCGTACCATGTTGAAACTGTTTAACATTTTGCTTTGCAAAAACAACTGGCCCCTTATTACTTTTCAATGGCATGCCTATTTTGAAGCAACCATAAAATTCATTACTTATTATATTTCTTCGTTGTCGTGGTTGGTTTCTTCGTCGATTGTGCCAACCAAGAGGTAAATATAACTACTTTTTCTCCACCAGGTCTGATTTTTTTTCTATCTCTACTAATTATAAATTTGAAAAAGTAACAAGTGTCGGTATCAACCTCTTGACGCTTAAGCCACTGAACCGATGTAGATGAAATGTGGCATGGAGATAATTCAAGATCTGAGGGAGGACATAGGATTCTATATCGCGGAAATCATCCTTTAAGGTGGTGAGAAATAGGGCGGAATTTACTAAGGAAGTGCTAATCCTACGCATACGATACTATAGTTAGTGTTAGTCTGTATATGTATTTCCCCCTGACACAAGTCAAAAGTTATAGGACGTTTTTATCCTATTTCCATTATTTTTTAAGTTTATTATTTATTTATTTATTTATTCGTCTGTGTTGTAATATCAGAGTTCTATTGTTAAGCGTTCACGCTCACGGTATTATAATTATGCTGAGAAGCACTGACATTCTTATTGGTGAAACAATCTTCCTCAGTGGTTATACCAGCATACGGTTTTCGGTTCTTGTCTGATTTATTTTTTTGTCTTTTAATTATTTATATAAGAATTCAAGCCTTGGAGACCCTCTACATCTCTAAGGATAATTTAATATCTTTTTTTTATATTTTATCTCTGACACTTAGAGACTTATACATCTCTATAGAATTTTAGTATTTCTTGTTTTTTTTTGTGTAATTAGACATTTAGAGACAGTATACATCTCTAATAAAGTATTTATTATTTCATCGATTCCATATTTGTAATTGTTTTTTGTCATTTTTATTGTTTGTAAAAATGGACATGTAAAAGTGCACCTGTGGCCTATTTGCTGAATAAATGTTTGATATTTGATACTCGTAAATATGTAAGTGCAAACAAGACCCTTAGACAACGACTTACTTAATTTCTTTCGCCCCATTTCAATAAATCATGAAGAGCTTCTAAAAGCTACTACATAATTTCCCTTTAGTTTACTAAATAGATCGTACTCAACGACGAATTAATTACCAACGTGTCCGTGAATGCTACGAACGTGCTTTTATTTACATTATGGGATAAGTAAGTGCTCCCAAGTTTACTCTACTTCAACAATAATTCTTTTTCTGTTTATCTTACGGCTATCTAATTTATCTTATATACACAAGATAATGATAATAAATAGAGAGAAAAGCGGTGCTTTCGTGTGAAGAAAAAAATAACCTTTATCTTTCTGTAGCTATCGTCTGTCATATCAGGGTGCTTTGATTATATCCACAAAACAATGGTTAACATCAAAGACCACGAAATTCATTATTTACAACTTTTACAGGGCAGTTGGCAGTTGCGCAAAAATGTGTCTTTTTTGGGCTGTTGTGTTCCAGATGTTTGGGTTTTACCCCGAATTCTTAATACTTATATTTTGTAAGACTTGAAAAAATATAGTGTAGTCGTTTACGCAAGAAAATGCAAAAACAATATATTTTTAACATTTCCTCCGGCAAGAAGTTCAAAAGTTTCATGTAAACATGTGTACTATAAATACCTATACTTAGACTTTGTTGTTTGTTGTCATCCGATGAAATGAGAAACTACCCGATAGGGCATAATATAAAAAGTGCTCACTTTGCATTGCTGAAAAGTGAAATTAGTGAAAATAATCAGTCATCGTAATTTTAAACGGGTAAGTAACTTTAAGCGACAGTCATCGTTTTCTTTTTAACAAATCACGGCAATGTAGGTATCTAGATGTGTTTCCGTTGAAAAATCCAAGTCGGCAAATTACACACGTGGACTTTCATACAATAATTACAGTCGCACCCGCCGTTATAAGTGTTTAGAAATTTCCTAGAAAGTGGCCTCATCTCATCGGCAGTCGTAAGCCGCGCCGCCTCTCCCGCGGCGCTCCGAGTGGTACCTACATTCAAACCTGTAATTTGAATATGGAAGGCGGCCCCGCTGACTGCGGCCGTACGAACGGCTCGTTAAATAAACCACGTGGACTAGCCCTAAGAGGAAATCGTTCCAAATTGGATCCGACTTCGGAACGTTACTTATCTCACTCGCATGTAGCTTTTACTACTTACCTTATATTTTTTTCATTCCATATTCGACAATCTTTAATTCTGCCTGCGCAATGCCTTTAACCAAAAAGATATATAGGTATACATACATATATACATAGACCCTGACGAGACCATACATTGCATCTTTACTTAGTAGAAACTGGCTTAAGTAAATGTAAATTTTCAAGCAGTTAAGTACTTGATCAATCTGTAAAACATAATGGTCCTTTGAACCGGATTTCTACGAGTGTTGCAAATAGATTTCAGATCTATGATCTTGAAATTATCCAGTAAAAGTAAAACAAAAGTTGATTCTGTAAATACATTTCTAGATGGGTAAACAAAAGGTCCATCCATTGGCTGTCTGTCACCTACAACACTAAAACTGAAAGTGGCACTGAAGATGACACGTTCGTAGAATGTCGGAAATAGCGGTTCCGAGTAACTCTTACATCGGAACTCTTGTCGCCGACCCGAGTTTATTTATATCGTAATCTGATGGCGAATGCCGAGAGCTCCGAACGTAAGTATCTTGTATAATATCACTGATGTTTGCTTAGAATAGCCGGCAGTCAGTAATATTTTACAGCCGTCTAACTCATTAGTTTACAACTGCTACAACACTAGGATTCGAAAGGAATACGTGTATCGTTGTAGCAACTCCCTTCCAGAGACATCAGAAATAGGAACTTACTTATATTCAAAATATCTAGTCAGTTACAGACTATTATATTTTATTTTAACCTGTAATTTCTCTTAGGTCGTTAAATAAATGTAAACAATGTTTTAAAACCAAATACAAAACTACCTGGATCTGTCTTTTATAATTCTGGCGTTAATCGTATAATGTGAATAATGCATTCATTAAAATCTACCCTTAAATGCCTAAACATTCCGTCTCGTTTTATGTTCTTTACTAGGGCCAGGTAATAGAATAGCAAATATTACAAAAATGAATTACGATTTACGATTGAATAATCAAGTCATCCCGATATATTCCTATTTGCAAAATATCACGATTAAGTATATCAGCTTTATTGTTACTTAAAGTAACTTAAAACTTCTGTAAGGTTTATCAAGTTAAATGTATTGACTTGAACATTCTTGCTTAATTATAACAAAATACCGTATTGTGGTTTGTTTAAAACCTAAAGAAATACACTATAGTGAGAGTTTAATAGAAATTAAATAAGAGAAAAATTAATTTAAGTAGCAGAGATTAAGGCCTTGTACTACCTACGTCCATGACTATGAGCGCGATGCATAATGTGCCTACTTGTCTCCATTTATCCAGTCTGTTGATATATATACTAGCACTATTGCCACTGCTACAATATGAACGGAACAGCAAGCTTAGGGCTATATCTACTTACTTCGGTAATTTGTCTCTTTATCTAGTGCGCAATTTATGTAATATAGATGAACGGGGGACAAGCCAAATGATAATCATTAATAGAAAACGCCAATCGAAAGAAAATTATCTACATATGTAGTACATGGAAATGATACGACCCTAGGAGACATGTGTGATAGTGTTGAGATTGTGTTAAAATAATGGTTAAAATATCTTCGTTAATTATCAAGTGTTGCATTAGTCATTAAGTCGTCATCGAGCACGAGCATCGGCTTTAATGTTAGTCGCAGCCTGCCTAACCCTAATCAAGTGAGCAGATGTGGGCCACCGAGAGAGAACAACAGGCGCCGACCGCAGCGCGTGTCGCGCCGGTGCGCTCATCAAACGCGTTTATTTTATTACGCACATGTCTCATTTGTTTATTTAAAGGTACTTTAGGTCCAGTGCCACACAACAGTGCATTGAAAGATTTAAAGTAGCAAGTTGCAGTTGTGAATTTATTGTGGCGAACGATCGGCAGGTGTGCGTGGTAGCAAGAGCTCGAAGACCCTTTCGGTCCGGCCTTTGCGGCGCTCGCTCGCCGGCGCGCGCGGTGACTTCAAAGCTGGCCGCGGGTCGACGCACGCGGCTCTCGATCCTCCCGCCTGCCCCTTGCGGCCCTCGCCTTCCTCACAACAATATCTACGCCTCGATTCGGTTGGCCGCCTCGCCCTGCGCGAAATACAGCCGTACACGCTCAAAGAAAACAACCGTCTTTGAACCGGTTATTGTTTAAAATCGAAACGACCAAGTTTTAATGGCCATAAATTGCTCCAACGAAATATCGTTTTGCGCCTTGTTATTCTACGAAACGTTTGCCTTCCGCATTATCTGTGTTGCTCAAGCGAGCAGCAAACAAACCCATAATGTAGGTAATTAACTTCTTCAAAAGTGGGTACCTAACTACTATGTGAACAAAAAGTAGGACACAAAAACTTGTAAGTAGTACAGTAGAATACGCTAATTGAAGGGAAGTAACTAGCATGTTATACAAAGCATAGTTGATCAACTTTCTACTTTGATTAACGTTTTGCCAATTAATCCCAAAATCATTCGCGAGAAACGAGTTTTATTAGAGGGTAAATATGTTAGGTGCGGTTACGAGAATCAGCGAAGATGTCAGTATAACTGGTTACAATTCCATGAAAGTAGGATTAATAGGTCATAGTAAGCGAAGTCATTAGTATCCGACTTTATTCCAAAGGGTTTTATATGAAAACCAAACTTCGCCCTGTAATTACGTCATAATAACCGGTTGGTCTATATAAGCAGAGTCATAACAAACAGATTCCACTGTACTTCATTAAATTTTAAAGACGCGATTTATTTATTAGTTAACCAGAACTATACTATATGCAATGCAACATGCAACATACTAATGAAAAAACAATTTTTATGGCTGTTTTGTTGTGGCGCTACTACTTAAATTTGTGAAATGTAGTCCCGAAGCCCCTAAAAATGAACTCAAAGTTATTGTACATGTAAACAAAGTATTACTAACAACGTGTTTTATTTTTAATACACTTGATAGGAAAATATTAGAATAGTTCATTAATCATAAATAAAGTATAAAATATATTGAGGTTAATAGACCAGACCAAGAAGGTCATTCGTATAGAGACTATAGAGTGATAGAGACCGGACTTGGGTAATTAAACAGAATACCTTATTACATATACAGGGTGATTCATGAGACGTGAGCAGGTCCAAGCCTACACAATCAGTAAATGTTAATGAATCGTTCACAGTCATATTTAAGTAAATCAATTACGCTTTTTTCTGTTATCTAACTTTTTTTAAAGAACAAATTTGATGTTCTACAATCATGGACACCCTACAACACTTAATTAACGAAGATAAAACTTCTTTAACCGTTATGACAGTATTTTGATTATGAAGAAAATAAAAAGATACGATTTTTCTAAAGTAACCAGACTCCGATGACATTCAATTTGTCACTTGTTATGGATAAAACAAATAGGGTGACCATAACAGTCGTAAATAAAATAAAATAAAAATTTTGAAGAGAAAAAAATAATTTAACGTTAATCTCACAAATACTGGAACGAAACAGTTACTAATAACTTACTGAATACGCAGGCTTGATCCTGCTCACGTCTCCTGAATCACCCTGTATTATTTACATACCCCGGACAGACCCGCATTATTATTTAACGGATTATTTAATGTGCATATCTGACATATCTGTTTGACTTTCAACTTTCATTTGCCTTTGCAATATTGTCAAACCAAACCTAAATTACTTCCGTCTGTCCGGGTGTATGATTATTTATTTCAATTTTTCATGTTTTGGAAACGTCCATTCCAAGGAAATCAAATTTCATGACTTCATCGATATAGGTGTAGAAAACTTTTTCTTAGTTGCCTGACATCGCCAATAGCATAAGCATTAGCTGTTGCGCAGTTGGTGGCTCAGCCCACGGCATCGCAACGGGTTGAATTAATTAACAGTGCACCGCTTGGCGGCCGACGCGGGCGCTACTCACTGTCTTTATAACATAATTTGCACTTCGTGCGGTGAGATCAAAGCTCCTGCCGTCAATGTCGGCGCCTTTGATCACGGCGCGCCTTTGACTCGCGCCGCCACCGCCGGACACGCTTCGAAATACTCAATTTGTCGTTAGTTTTTTCATGACATGAGGTAGACTAGACACGGCTGTATGCGTGACTTAAACGTAGGGGGAACTTGGCCGTAATTTGTATCAAACACGGCATAGATTATTTATAATTTTCGTCCAGCAATTTGCTTTTACTCCTAGACCGTTCATATAATTTTATAAATAATAACAAACGAATAATAATAATAAACGTTATAATAGTAACGAAACGACTTAAAAATATAACGATTTTATTTACTGTAATCTACCGGAGTACCAGAGTGTTTAAAAAAATCGCATCTTCCGTTACCAGGCATAGCCAACGTGCAAATCGCTTACGGATGGATTTCATCACTAAGAATTTCACCATACAAACATTTAATTTTTTAAATTTGTAATTTAACACGATTCAAGCTATCGAAAGTAATAGGGGGCTGTGTATTGAGTATATTTATGGTATTTGTCCAATAATTTGAAGTTATCGCTTTCTGAAAATAGAAAATAAGATGGTGATGACAACCATGCGATGGTAATGACTCTTTTATGGACGACGGTGGTCGGTGATCATACTGCATATATGGTGATGACGATGTGTGAACTAATTTATATATACATATATTAAAAACATTTAAAAAAAGGAAACACTTTTTAATTATAAGGGTTTCAAACTTTAATAAACATTACAAATAGCATGTTTTTAACATAAGACTAGCGACAAAAAATATTTTCAGAAAATTATTATTAATATATTATATTCATATAAATAAATATCTAACAAGTATGTGTATGGTATAATTTTAATTAATTTATAGTACAAAATAGGCAATTTATGTCCTTGTTTTTAATGTTAAATCATATTACTACTATTTTCGCCGGATTTTGAAATCCACCCTTACGCAGCTTACACTCCGTAGCGATCGAAACGCAACTGTCACTGTCGCACTAATATGAAAGAGTGATAAAGAGACTCAAAGAGTTTCGTTGTCGAAGCGATAGCGATTGTCACCTTGGCTAGGCCGGCAGACCAGATTGACTACTATTGCCAGAAAATGTGATTTTCTGTTCGCTTAGCGGATGACATTGCTGATTTACAACCATATATGTAACATAAAATGTAGATACTTCATATTAAAATATAATACAAATTGTAATAAGAAAAAATGAAATCTCAAGAATTTGCAAAAATAACAGACAAATATGGCATCTATTGACGAAAGCGACGCTGTAGTAATGCACTTTCGCAACTAACACTACACTTCCTGAACTGCAGAGATATGCGGCGTACTGGCAACTTCCACAGCGCGGTGCCGACAAAGAGGTAAAATATAGACGTAATTAATTTGATGGCGCGCTTGGCGCTCGCAGCACGCCACGACCACGCCACCCTGCCGCGGAATCGGCTACGATACGATCGCTTTTCGCCTCTCACCTTCACAGGGCTGGTAGGTAACTACTAAAGTACTTTTTGTTTCATTATTTATGTGAAATCAAAAGGCTTAATTTTTTGGCGTAACACTATAGCCTTAATGAATCCTAGGACCCATGAATTGGGATACCAATTCATGCCAACGTCATTGTAAATAAGTTACAAACTTTTAGGTTCGAGGACTAAAATCAAGTATATAAGTAGTGTTTCTTGCCTGTCTCAATTACAGAAAATATAAAGAAATAACACCATCATTGGTTCTTTCAGACTAGAAAGCTTTGATTTACCATTTATACAGGACTCCTTCAATATGGATCAAACGAATGCTCATGATAAAGGAACTTAAATTACATCCCCATACATTAGTTTCAGCGAAAATTTAAGTCTCAGAGAAATCATCGATATTTGACAGTGTCACCATACATTCAAAATTCTGGTCGTCTTTCATTTAAATCTGATTAATATGAAGTAGATTCTGGTCTCCTGGCCGTTACTTAGAAGGGCATATTCGACTTAAATTCACACTTTTTGAAATAATCAAGTAACAACAGTGTTGTGAATTTAAGCTTCGAAGCGTAAACTACAAAACTCGAGTCGCGACTGCTGAGTCTAGAAGCCTCGAACCTTAAAGCCTCGACCTCAAATTACCTCAAATTAATAAGTTCGCGTTGCTGCTTACGATCACAGAAACCTCGAGTCTTTGAGGTTAAAGCCTCCTAAGCTTTAAAAGGTATTAGGTTTGGAGCATTTAAGTCTTAAAAGCTTTTAACAAATTAGATCAATCTATGCCATTTATGATAGTTATACAGGGTGCCCGTGAGGAACCCGAGAGATTTTAATAGCGTAATCCTGAAGTCATTAGAACTAAAATTATTATATCATTTTTAGTGCAATAGGGAAAAAAACGAAAAAAAATCGGACTTTATCGCAGACTTTGACTGCAGATCAATTTTATGAGTAACATCAGTCTTTTTAAAACCTGTTAATCACTACATCTAGATATGACTACCAAGTGGCAACGTAGTTAGGTTCATAATATTCTTTAAAAAAAACACAACACTTTCTGTCTAGAACGCTCATTGTTTAAGCTTGACTCAGGCCTTCGAGGTTCGGGGGGCTTGAGCTTTCAATGGACCCGATTTTTTAAAGCTTGAGCTCTCTATGAGGCCCGAGTCTTAAAGACTTACTCTTAAGAGCTCATAAAAAGCTTGAGTCGTTAAGGTTCTGAACCGTTTTTGAGCTCAAACCTTCAAAGTGTTCAAAGCTTGAACCTTCAAGGTTTGCGAGTCCTTAAGGTTTCAAAGTCTTCAAGACTAGTCTTTTAACAACACTAAGTAACAAAGGTTAAGTTAGCGCTGCTCAGGAAGAAACCAAACCATTAATGTTCGCTGAACATACATAGGGGTTGAATCGGTAGCTCTTAAAATCCTCTATAGATAATTGCATTTCGTTTGATCTGTATTGAACGCGACACGCGACGCCTTGTATAGATTGTATATCTTGGTAACAGATAGGAAAGTGTGCAGTAAATAATGGGCAGAGTTCTATAAAGACGAAAATTAACTAATAAAACGTATTTTCTAATAATGACTAGTACATACGAATAAACACAAATGGTGTGTAATAGAATAGCAGTAATAAACATGAGGAGACGACACAGGCAAAGGCTGTGCCGGCTGCAGCGGCGAGATCAAACGCGAGATGAGAATCATCGCCGCCGGCGCGGGCTGAAGACTCGCGCCCTTTTTATTTCTTACGTATAATTTTAACAGCTTTGCCTTATCTCATTTGAACGTTTCCTTCATCTTGATAAATATTGTTACTTATTATAACCACATTACAAGGGCAAAGGCTCAAACACATAAACTAGATAAAAAAGCAATTATAATATCTACAAAACTATAAGATCATAGTCATAATAATAATTTTAAAGATATGTAGGTATATTAATAAGCTTGCAGATAAAAATTAAAAAGCCTACTTTGATATCGATGCGATTGATCTTTTATAATGTAGCACAAAAAATAAACCAGAAGCTATGGTTTTTTTACAAAGGTCAGTGATGCAGAGTTAGCAATTGATATGGCACGTGACGCCGGATCGTTTGAAGTCGCTTTTATACCCGTAATGGTTTGTCTGTCTGCACGGCTGTCGCTGTGATATAACCGCTCCAAAGGGTGCCGACAAAGGGCATAGCAGTAGCACAAAGCTATTGATATTATAAAATCCCTTTGATGGTAGCCGCTAACGTATTGCATCCCTATGGGAACTGCACGATGCAATGGCCCGCCCGGCCAACCCCCCAGCTGTGTGTATGCACGATAAAGTTACGACTCCGGAAAAGTATGCATGTCCATTGTTTTCCTAGGTAGTCCCCCTCGGCAGTTTTAAAGGTATATATCGGCGCTCGTATCGTTGTTTTAATCTCAGCTTCCATACAGTAATTCGTAGTCAGTCCTGTACATTCTCGACCGTAAATCTCTCCACTTCGGCTCGAACCTATTATTAAAACTGAATTTCGTAGAGCGTTATATAATAACTAATAATCACACTTCGTGGCTATTAAGTCGGAATCACTTTTTGAGATCGTCCGACATGAGAGAGAACAGGTTTTGATACAAAAAAAAAGAAATATTGTGCCGCGAGGTGAGAGGGACGATGGAGGTAGTACGTAATCTTACGATATTATTGCTTTGAAGTGCCGATCAACGAATACCAAATTACCGACAAAATATCAAAAAAATATAAATATCTAATTTGTGTTTGCAGGACTCAAGAAACTGATTTTATTACACTTACAGTAAGATAGGTATGTTGGAATAGGAATAGGAAATAGATAATAACAGATATCCTTCAATCCCGTACGAATGGGTGTCAATACATTTTATGATTTCAAAGAAAGAAAAAGAAAGAAGAAGAAAGAATAGTTATTTGTACAACAAGAGAGCAAAGTTTGATATTTCTTCGAGTGCTTGTTTTGAGTCCCGTGCAAGCGAAAGATTCTATAATAGATTCACGAGCGTAGCGAGTGAATCTAATTTAGAATGTTGAGCGTAGTAAGGGACTCAAAAGCGCACGAGATGTAAATAACTTTGATCTCGTGTAGTACACAAAAATTTTCACGTCAGTCAGCCATCAAAAAATATAACCTGAAAAAATTTAATCCGTCTTCAACACTATTTCACTCATGTTTTCTGAAAATATTTTAACAATTAAGTTTAATTACCGCAATAAAACAAAACGAAAGAAATTTCAATAAAATAATACGAACGTAATGAATTAACGAACATCAATTGACAGTTCAATCGCCAACTTTTTTTTTAAATAAAAACTTTGTAGGATACGGTCCGAATTGCGGATACTACTATTTGTCAACTATAGTGGAGATCGTTAAAAGTAGTTAAGTAGAATTATTTACTGCGTAATAATTGCGTAAATTTGTATAAGTTTATTGTTTTCATTGTATAATAAAATACGTACAATATGGTGTTTTTATTAAATTTGAAACTTTTATTTCATGAATTAATTATTACGAATGAAGACTCGTAGGGTGTTTTGGAACGATGTGGTCTGACTTATTTCGGGGGTCTATTATAAACCGTCAATATACCGTTGAATTACGTATGCACTTTTTTTGTCTCTTTCTTTTTGCTAATGACGTGAAAGGGACAATGACAATAGAATCCAAATACTTCGAACTTGTATTAGGCCCCGCACGTTGAAATGACATTCGAATATAAAGGTCAATTGAATTTTATTTTGTCTTACTCAGTGAGCAAAATGCGATTTTGCTCACTGTTTTTAAGCAGCAAATTACCCTTGTTCTAGCTGCTGACGTGAAAAATAAATTTATTTAACGCCACAACACATTACATTTGGAAAAAGAGAACATACAGAGAAAAAAAAACATTGGACCACTCAGCAAAATGCCGCGGCAATCCGTAGCGCTGGTTTTCAGTGGGGACCTGACTTAAAAACTATGAAAGTGGCGGCACATTCGCCAACGAAACAGAAAACAGAAAAAAAAAACAGACATAAAAAGGAACACAAAAAAAAAGTATAAGTACATACTAAAAACATCTTCATTTTATTTTTTTCCTAGTTTTTTTGCATTTCTTTTTCCTAGTTTATGTGTTTGAGCCTTTGCCCTTGTAATGTGGTTAATAATAAGTAACAATATTTATCAAGATGAAGGAAACGTTCAAGGGTGGATTTCATCAAGAAAATTTTCACCATACAAAAATTTATTTAATTTTTTTTATTCAATAAATGCGAGAATATCTACTCTAATTTGTTATGTGATATTTACTGAGTAATTATGTTAGATTTGTATGCGAAATGATGGCATATTTTCGAAATTATGACCTTTGAAAAATAATAACACGAGATGGTGATGACCACGGTGGTATGGTAATGATTTTATTAAATACGGGGATGACATCATGTGTATGGTAATGATGTTTTATTAAAAAAAGGTGTAAATAAAACAACTTTTTTAAGCATATCAACAAACATGGGTATTTATTTGAATTGTCAAATAATAAATTTACCATTTTCATTGTTCTATATTACCTTTATAGGCAATTAAGAACAACAACATCAGCAACATGATTAAATAATCAACTATATGGTTTTAACCAATCTTCTATTCTTAACATTGTAGTTTTTAGTGCCGATTATTATAATTTCCGTTTCGTAAACTTTTCTCATCCTTAATCACTTCCTTTTTCCGTTTAATAATTCGAATTGTAATGCCTAAGGCATCCATAATATGATAAAATAATCATCTACTTAGTTATAATCAGTCTTCTATTCTTAAACATAGTATTTTTTCGTAACGATTATTATAATTTCTATTTCGATAACTTTTCTCACCTTTAATCTCTGCCTTTTTCCGTTTAATGATTAGTATTGTGATTCTTTAGGCACCCATAATACGAAATAATAATTATCTACTTAGTTATAATCACAGTATACTTTTTTCGTACTGATTAGTATATAATATCTGTTTTGAAAACTTTTCACACTTTTAAAATCTTTTTTTTTTTTCTATTTAATGATTACTTTTGTGATGCCTTAGACACCCTTGTCATGATAAAGTAATCTTCTAAGTACTTAGTTCTAGTTTTTTATTTATTTTTAGCATTGTTCTCTTTATCACTTATTTATCCTGTTATCTGTCAAACTTAAACTAATATTACTATTATATAGATATCTTTTATATATTTTATTTTTTTATTCTTTGTCTATAGCTTGATTTTGTAGCTTTCCATTTTTACTTATCAGTATCAGTCAAGTTTTACATTTTAAATAGTGTATTTAATCATCATAGAATACTACTTGATTAAATGTTTTTTTTTTTTACTTTATATTATCTATTTCGTATCATTGATTCACAGAATAATATTCTCTCCGTATTTAATAGAACTACTTATTTATGGATTTCGTATAGAGAGTGACTAACTTGTTTGACAATATTTTTATATTTGATGGTTTAGCTACAATTTTGTTCCGAACATCAGAAGTAAGATGGTAAATTCGTGACATCCGAAAGAGTTAATTGCTTGGTCATTTTTTAGCGTTGTGACCTGACTTTTATTTTTAGCTTAACTCTTGGGTTTGCCACAGGAACTTGTAATTGCTATAAAGCGTAAATGTTTTCCATTACTGCACACCTGTCCATAAGTGCATTTGAAACAACTTGAAGTTCTTAGAGTCAATCTGTTACAGTTGCGCTGCCATAAAACCTGATGAACTTTCAGACTGCCATTGAATGTTTGAAGTTTATCAGCAATCATCTTTACTCTGTTCTCTACTTCAGTTTTATCAACAAGAATCATTGTTATATTGGTGCGTGGTTGTACGATAGTTATAATTTTTTCAATAGATGTTATACCTATACCTATTGAACGAACCCCATCAGCAGTGCCTTTACCGTGCCCAGATTAGGTGTAGTTCCATGTTATTTCGGTAATTTGTGGAAAATCATTGGACCATTATATGAAACATATATTTATTTCGGTATTGAGATATCGGTGAGTCAGACTGAAAATGTAATATGTTTATAAATGGATTATTTTCCATTGCTTTATTGATAAGTGGTATGAGGTGTGCCCATACGGCTGGAGCGTTGGCTTTAAACATTCGCTGACTGTGTAGACTGAAGTTGCTTTTATATCACTTATTTGGAAATCAAATGCATGAATGACAGCAGTGTGAAGACAAAGTTCTTTACGGCTACCAACGAAATGAAGGGATTGAACTTCATTGGAGGCTTTTATTGAACAAATTTAGAAAAAACGTCATCACCGTACATATGGAATCACAACCGTCCATTGCTTGAGAGCCGGTAATGACGGTTATGGTGTTGATGATTTTACGCATTTATTGTAGATTGTTTTTGAACACTAACATTCATAACGACAGGGTCATGACACCAGTATGTTCCCTTAGAGTCACATTATCGTAGGTAATTGATTTGAATATCAGACAAGTACATACTGTAAACTTCTCCTGGATGGTTATGAAGCAACAGCGTGACAAATCCCTTTTTGAGGAACAGATTTCTATATTTTTCTGCTTAGCGCGCGCATAAGGAAACGTGTACTCGCTTTCGTTGCTTAAGCCGAGCTGAGGAAGCGGGCGGCGGTACGCCCCGCTATATTTTGCTGTATAAATACATAACTACCTCGACTTTGTTAATACGCTGACGGTGTTGACGAATACTCGTGACAAAACTTTATTAAATTTTTAAAGTACGTACTCGGTGACGGTATAATTTTATATTTTTTTATATGTAAAACAACACCTTCGACGATCTAAAAATGAAAAATAAATCGCAATCGTACGTTAGGTATTCGACAATTTTTACCACAAACAAAGAGGTTCAGATTTTTTTGGTAGACGGTGATGATTTTAGACACATGAATCATTTTATTTAAAAAAAACTGTTCATTTATCGGAGTTTTTAATTGAAGGAACTTTAAGATGACACCACTTAAAAACAAATAAAAAAGTTGCAATACGTAAAACCTACTAGTTTTTTTTATAAACACCGAAACGTAACTTTTCGCCGGAATTTGAAATCCACCCTCAAATGAGATAAGGAAAAGCTGTTAAAATTATACATTATTTCTTTTATAATGTGTAGGTAGTTTAATAATAAATCAGTTACAGGTACTTTGATAATTATTATTACAGTAAAATAATTATGTCGATTATTATTTACTACCTATTGTATTAAAGAACATATGTTTTTGAAATTGGCACACACAATAACACATTACTAATTATTTGTATGAATATTCGGTGTTTTAGGGTTCCGTACCTTAAATGAAAAAAAAAACGAAACCCTTATAGGATCACTTTGTTAGTCCGTCCGCCGGTCTATATGTCAACGCGTGGTGGTATGGAGTCGAAATTAAAGCCATTTAAGTACATACTTATATGTATTTATACGGAACTCTCGGTGAGCGAGTCAGACTCGCACTTGTCAGGTTTTAATGTAATGATATTCTATACGTTGCCTTATTTAATCGCTGACTCCTGGACTAATAATAATATAGTCTATCATAAAATAGACTATTTATTTTAAGAGTTAATTTAGTTACAAAAGAATGGTGACAATTACTTACAAAGTTGCTTATAAAACGATTTTGTTTTGACTTGTCGCGGGCACCTTGGCGCCGCCGCAAGTATTTTAACGCTTTTACGATAAACACATTCGCCGCGTTAGTCCGCGAGCCATAAGCAATATAGCCTATTTCAAAGACAATAATGAAACTAACATGTACTTTCAGGCATTAACCGTTTAAGCCGCAACTTATTAGGTCTCATGTAAACTCACGAGATAAATACGCGGTATTTGCTAGAGCTGCGTGCGACTGCGGCTGCCGCTGGCCGCTTGCCAGCAAAAGCATAATAACGTTACTATCAACATTCCAGGTCACTTCGTACGATTATCTTTTATTATACCTACACAGATTAAATCTTCTTCGGATGACCAAAAATAGCCACTATTAACAAGCCTGATCCCGACACGTCTCATCCAACTCGAACAATTTGGACTTTGGACGCGTTTGTTTGATTTGTTTTATGAATATATATATTATATATACTTCTCATTCTTCAGTACTTAATTGCTTCTTTCCACGAATTATGGATTTTTTGTTTTAGTTAACTAAAGAAAGTATGTTGATTTGATAGTTAACGATCATAAGAAGGATAAAAGGCGTCTTCCTTTTTGAAGGTTTGACAAAACCTACCTAAAGTAAGTAGTCTATTGCTATTGCCACTCAAGCAAAGTGGTTTCTTGATACGAGAACCATAAGAATGTGAACATTATAGATATAAGACAGTAACATCAATAAGTTTGGTTTACGCTTTTATCGAAGGTAGACATAAAACATACGGCGTGCTTAGAATTTTTCACCACACCAGCTGGTAAACGCTCTCTTGATTGTTCAAAAACTTATGAGAAAGTTGCATTTTATTTACATGTGGGGCAAAGTAATGTGATGCAAATTTTGAGTTGTTACCTTATGTTAGCAGGAAGAATTGACTTTTAAATGATGATTTTGAATGATAAATATTTAATGCCGTTCATTTGGATTTGATTTTGTATGATGTCTTACGGTTCATATTTTCTTAGGATTGGCGTGGTGAAGAATTTTGTGTTTCACTGGTAGGCAAAACTTGTTTAAGCCTCGTGCCTAGAGACCCTCGCCACGCTCAAGTTTCCAATTTTGGAATCTTTTGCTTACTCGGGTATCAATATTAGCACGAGTGGTTAAACAACAACTTTGCCTCCTTGTAAAAAAAAAAAACTATTTCATTTTATTATGAAAAACGCTGCTGACGACGCTTCACGACACCAACAAACCAACAAACGCTTATTTTTGCTGTATTATTAATTTATAGTTAAGTGCATTTAAATGATTTATTGACATGTTTATCTAATAATTGTTTATCTAATTATAACGTTTCTGTGAAGAATGAGAAGTGGAATCTTGAGCGTTGCGAGGGTGTCAGGACTTTCAAGTCAACGGTGAAACAAATTTTGCCTCCGAGTGAAACACGAAATTTTTCACTACACCAACGAGGACAATACTAACCATGCAATACCAAAAAATCAAACCAAACCAAATCCAAATGAACGTTATAAAAAATGTATCATTCAAAATCATTATTTAAAAGTCAATTCTACCAGTTAACGTAAGGAAACAACTCAAAATCTGGTTACTTTGCCCCATATGTGGATAAAATGCAACTTTCTTATTAGTTTTTGAACAATCAAGTGGGCCTTTACCAGTTGGTGTGGTGAAAATATTATTTATCAACCTGAAGGCAAATAGACGCCTACGCAAGATAGGCATTAAAGGATTATTATTGATTGGCACGTTTGACCATCCCTATACTAATTCGTGGAACACGCCACCCACGTCGACCGAGCCTGCCGTGCAAGGTTATTTTGCTGTGACACTGGCATCACGACAATAATGCCATTTTGGATAATAAAAGTTGTTGTCATAGAATTACCCAGTCATCTAATTTCAAACGATGATGTAAGTATGAGGTAAGTCACGAAGGCGAAGGTAAGAGTATGTTAGGTACCTTACCTACCCATTTTTCCGCCCACCAAATTTTATTACTAACATAAAACACTGTTTGTTGTAAGTCAATTTTGGATTACGACCTCATCTCGGTCTCAGATAACTCTCGACAGTAAACCTAACACGAAGAGGCAATAAAATTCTAATTTGAAACACGAGCTAAAGAAATAGCCACCAGCCATCTAGCCCTGGACCAGTTCGACATACCTACAGCCAAATTAGTCGTACTCACACGACAAAATAACGAACTACATAATAAAATTAATAAATAAACCTTCTCATACTCATAATGTCATAATATCGATCGAACTTCACTTCAAGAAGTTCGTTTGATCATCAAATATAACTAAGTACTAACTACAATCTGGGAGCACAGAGTTATTAGGTACGTACCTAAATGAAATTGGAACTTAGAATCACTTTAAGGTTAGGTTGGTTAAAGCAATGAGATATGAGTACAGTTAAAGATAAAAGTTAACGTAGGTACGATTCCATCAGATAAACCAGGACGATCTAGGTGTTCACAAATATCTAAAATAAGCCTCTATACTCAAGGCGTATAGAGATACCTCTATTCTCAAACACCTTGTCCCCTCCAACATATTTGACGGCGACTGTACGTAATTAAGCCAAGTGGTAGCAAGTTTATATAAAAGAGGGAAATGAATTCTCTACGCTTGACCAGTAAAACTACTTAACGACTAAAGTTTAATTAACAAGTTACGAATAAATCAGTTTTCACTATACCACTTTCAGAGATTTGTATTAAAACCAGTTTGTTAACTCTAATTAAACTCATTTACATTTTGTTTTCCTGGAACTCTGTTTAATCTAACGATTAGAAGACCGCTTTGGAGGTGCAGCCTCAGTGCGTGTTCTATCGTATTTGTTGTTTGTTTAGTGGAAGTGTTTTCTCAGTCGAAGCAAACAACGAAACGGCTACCTGAATCTATTCCACAAACCAACGTTAACCGGAACGCCGCTCTTAAAACGTTATTTGCTGGAATCCCGGGATTCCTCTGACTCTTAAGATAGCTTTGACTTTAATTATCCCCTAAAAAGAACCTAAATCTGCACTTTGTCAAGTTTTAGAAATGCACACGTGCCTCAGATTTTAGATAAAAATATAACCTACCAAGATACCTACTAATGTTTTTGCAACGTTTTTAGGCTTTAAAAGAAAATGGTATTTATAACTAAGAAAGTTAAAACGTATCAAATACTAGTATAACAAATTGTAAGGAACTACCATGCTAGGCAACATCAAAGGCGTGATTAAATAATAAATAAACAGCTTGTTTCGGAAGTTTCTTAGGTACTCTAGGCATTGTAGTGATACTAGTAAATCTAGTGGTCTGTTGTGTAGGCCTACGCGCCTGACCCGCCGAATAAAACATTTTTTTATACTACGTCGGTGGCAAACAAGCATACGGCCCGCCTGATGGTAAGCAGCAATTTAGAAACCTAACTTATGTAACGTAGAGCTTCAGTTTTAAAGGACTTTTTAAGAGTGGAATGTTAAAAAGGGAATCATTTAACGATAGCCACTCATCCAAACAGTAGTCTTATTATTAAAGCAGCTAATTATTTGCGGCAGTTGATTGTGCTCTTAAGCCGCTTAGAGCACAAAAGGCGAGATTAACCTGTGGGCGGCCGGTAAGGACGGCACTACGGCAGTACACTGGGTATCTAGAATACTATAATCTTTTTTGTAATCGCTGACTCTCTCTGGGTCGTCGACCGGGTGGAGGCTGCTTCTAGTGAATGTAACGTACCTTACGGGCTCGACGTAGCGGATCCAATGTGCGACTGTGCGTACGCCTTCTTCCTTGATAGACTACGTACCTGTCCATGTGTCCATTTATGTTCTTTTTCTTATCTAGGAATAATTAATAATAAATGCTATGGATATATTTTTTTAAAGGAGCATTAAAGAGACTATCAAAACGCCGTATACTTTGCATTCCAATTTTTTAATTATGTTTTCTGTTTAAATTTAAACTCGTTCAAATTCAAATCAAGCCATCCGATTCAAAATCCAAAGCTGCTATCCCGTTTTGGTCGACATGAGTTTTTCTTTAATCTGCTTTCTAAAGATACCTATTTAATGTCCTTTCTATTCACTTTCTTGCTTTTTTGACATATTAGCCTCAGAATCTTAACGCGCCGTCATGCATTTGTACCTGTTTTAGATTAGAAGTACCTATCTATATATCTATTCATTATTTTATTAGCTACCCGTCAATAACTTTTCTCTTATATACTAAATAGGCAGGTAGGCACTTAATACCCACTACACCTTGCCTTATTGCGTCCCTAACTGCACGTCATTTTCATAACGACGGATTGGACACGCTCAAAAGAAATATTACATTACATTTCTCCTGTTACCTCGCTCATAACTTCTTGTAAGTATAGCCTACAATCTACAAGTGTCGTTTTATACGTTACGGTAGGTAGGTACGCGAAAAGGGTTCTAATATCAAACGAGGCCACGCCAGTGTCTAATGACTGTTTAATGAGACTCACAGGTAGACTGTAAAGACATATAAATTTTATTAACGAACAACCGTGGGACCAAAGGATCTTCCAATCTGAGACATTATGCTTAAAATTGTAATTTTTTATTTTTCTTTTAGTAATAAACTAAACGCGAATAAAATTGGTTGTCAAAGATCATCCAAAGTTGAGAAAAGTGTAGCAGAGCATTTTGAAAAAAAGTTTGAATAGGCGTAGAAAGACATTCCCAATACACACAGAAATTATGGGCAGAAAGACTGAATAAGCCCCAATACATTTTTGACATCAGAAAGAGAAAACCAGGGGGGCGACACTTAGAAATGTAGTTAAGATTAGTAAAGATGGCGAGGGTTTCTATGAATGGGATCCGAATAACCTACTTTTGCGTAAAGTTGACTACCGATTGTGCAAACTACATCACCAGATGTTACTATAAAATTGGTACAATTTAAAGGCAAGAATACAACATTAAGAAGGTTGCATATACCTCGTATATCAAGACCTAGCTTTATTTATAATGTTGTTACCTAGCAACTGTTGTTTACTGTCAAATAAGTGTAAACAAAGATATGATTGATATGAACTTATTCTTTCTCTATTAATTTTAAACTGCAGAGCAAAGCAGAGTAAAATCGGAGCAAGCATTAAATACGAGTCAAATTCAAATAGGGAAATTAGAATCCCAATAGTTCCAATGTTACAAAACCTGCTGGCTTAAAATTTTAACAGTATTCAAGGCAATGCCGGGAAGTTCAGATATTATCGAAGGTAAGAAGAAAATACCATCCTCCTTAGCGCTCAAGCAGCGATGAAAACAACCGATGATTATTTTAATTTGGTTTACGACAAACATTTCCGCGGACACTGCCTAGATTTGTGCAATTTGATTCCACTAAGTTAGACGAGATAGAGTGCATCTATGGAGGTATGTGCGTCGACATTAGACAAGACATACGTCCTATGCCTGAAGTTCTTTAGTACAAGAAGGACCCGAACCATGACATCATTACTCATGTGTTTATTTTAAAGAATATCTGGAGCGAATTGTTTACGGAGCTAGGGAGCGAGACGAAATTACCAGGAATTCTCCTAATGTGCACTTTACCTGTCCTTACTTTACCTCCGGAACATCTTGAATTCAAGTCCAGTTGGATGTAAAGGTAAAAGAAGAAACGCTCAGTGAAGAACTAGGCAAGTCAGTTATGCGCACATGAAAGAGTTCTAAGTCAGACTGAGAAACAAAAGTCACAGAAGACGAAGCTAATGAAGCTTTGTACACAAAGATGAATAATTCAAGTACTTGCAACACCTAGTCTATTACTATCTTGTATACCAAATTGAAAACAATAAACATATACTTGCGTTACTATAAAGTATGTTTTTGTTTTGGTTTCCATTCTTTTGAAACTTTTCTACATAATATTAGGTCTACTTGGGTGGCTTACAAGTTAATATTTTGTTTGATGTCTTGTAAACAAAAAAAACTATCAAAGTTACAAGAAATCGAACAAAAAATTGTAAACCGCCCAAGTAGACCTAATATTATGTAGTACGAAAGTACCTACACATACGAATGCATATGTAGATGTGCACGCACACATACATAGCTAGTTTCGGATGCAAATTAGAGATAGCGCTTCGAAATTAGTTTCCTTAAAATGCTTCAAGAGGGCTCTCTTTTCCTATATACTTACTTTACTCTTTGGAGAAAACTCAGTGGTATTTACACTGCTAAAGTGTCAATAGGGGAATGTGAGTAGCTCCGTGAAACTAGAGCCAAAAGTAACCAAGCTAATATCCAGGCAGTTTCTAAATAATTATTAAAGTCTGGTAAATGTAGGTACCTAGACTCAGACCAAGATAAGTTGGCAGCGATTTTGATAGCCCATCCTGTGCAAGTGTTATGTAAACGTCATCATTTCATAGAAGTTTGGCGTCTAAAATAACACTTGCACTGTCTGGGCTGTCAAAATCGCTACCAACTTATCTTGGTCTGACTATTTGTTTTTAATCGCTCTCTTAAAAGCATGCACCGTGCATAAACCGCGCCTCGTGACGTGAACCTCAACATCGACCTCAAGATTACGACATACCGAATTTCTTTAATCCCATCATAAAGTGATTGCACCTAGGGAATGCAATAACCGGGCGTTTTTCATTACCGGTAATTTACCGACGCGAGGTCCCACTAACCGGTTAACCGGTAAATTACCGGTTATACGTTTATGAAATAAAAAACATTGATTTTGCATTATTATTGATTGTGTCCTTATTTTCGTCAGTAATCTTTACGTTACACGACGGACGGACGTTATAGAAACATCGACAAAACAAAATAATGAAAATAAACATTAAACAAGATATATTTACTAATCATATTAAATAAAAAATCAAACATGTATCATTTCAAAGCGAAATGAACTTGTACATTAAATAAGCAATATTAAACTTTTTTAATTCTTTAAAAATCGCAGTAATCAAAGGGTAACAAAAATTATAACTAAAGAGTGACAGTCGTCATTTAAATGTCATACACGTTTGCATTTACACATCTATCAATATAATATTGTTATTAAAGTAACTAAAACCGTAATCAACATTCATTAAAATCTAGTAAATATAAGAAAAAAAAATTTAACAGCAAGATTAGTTTCATATCATTTTAACACTAGTTACTTTAAAATTGCACTTTATGAGGCCGTTATCGATTTTAGTCGCAAAAATGTCAAATTGATAGATTAAGCGCATGAAATTGTACACCTTTTGTTAACTATTAAAAATAACAAGTACTGGTTTCTATTAGCACGTCTTGTTATCTTTTTTTTTAAACAGACTCACTTAATTAGTAATGGTTTTTTTCTGATGGACGTTTAGGTAAACGCGCGAAAAGCAGTGATTTTGTCGATCTTATTTGTAAATTTCGTTAAGTTTGGACTGCTAAAAATGGTAATTTTGTATTACACATATCCTGTACTTCAACTTTAATAAACTACATTTTCGTTACTATAAATTTGAAGTAGTGTAAATGAAAGTTAGACGAAATCAATTTTCTCCAGAAATTACTTCAAAACAAGTGACAATTTCTCTGAAAATTGACTTAATTTCAACGTAATTTTGATACTTAAACAATCATGTTGTACATTTGCTGAAACTGTTCTTATACATCATTTTGTATAATTTACTACCATAATTTATATGAATTTTTAAAAACTAACCCTTCTCGTCACCTATTACCGGGGACGCACGATTGCGACCTCATTATTAAAAGGCAAGATGAAAAAACGTGCTAATAGAAACCAATACTTGTTATTTAGATATTACGTAACAAAAGGTGTACAATTCCAACGACTAAATCTATCAATTTAACATTTTTGCTCTAAAATCGTTACCGGGATCTTAAGATAGGAGTTGGAATCAGGAACATGTCATCATCAGATCATTCTGTTAATTATGTATAAAATAATTGCGTTTGTTAAATATCTAGGCGATTAATTAGAACGTTGCTTAGACATTCGTGAACGATATCTTGAACACAAGTAACCAACGGTAAAAAATGTTCTTTCACATTCCACACTTGTCTGACACTACAGACTAAAACAAAGGACACTGAACATAGTAAGGCGGGTCGGGTAGGGGTGGCGAGAAGGGAAAGGGCGAGGGATTAGCGACCACTCATTTGTCACAAAACGTTGCTTCCTAGTTCCTACTCCGACGAGATCATAAGATGCAGAAAAGTAAGTATTTTAAGTGTCTCTTCGTAATCGTAAACCGTAGTAATTGTTTTTTTTTGTAAGTACGAAGACATAGATGGGCTAATTCAACAGGTTGTTACATTTTTATTTGCCTATACAACGTTCGGTAAATTCCCGGTTACGGCTGGAAATTACCGGTATTTTACCGACTGTAATATTGGTCAAATTACCGGGTAACCGGTTAACCGGTTAGCATTCCCTAATTGCACCTAACAATCGACACGTGCTTAGTTAGGTTCAGTGTATGTATCTACAATGCATTAACGGGACATAGAGACATGACTTGAGCAATAATGAGTTGCAGGTCTAGTGTTTAAAGCAATATAATAAATTTAAAAACCGAACGCTTTTAAAACGGGTTAAGCCATACTCTTAAGTATCAATAATATCTTGTTTTAAAATTAATAGCTATTTGATAACATAATAGTTTCTATTATAATAAATAACATAGGTATTAATAATTCAAACGCTATAAAGGTCCGGTCAAAATATTTAAGGATGATTTAAAATAAGATTTATTTTACAAAAAAAAAAAAACAGTATAGAGTTTAGGCAGATAAAAGCGAACTTTATGGCCCATATATTAGGGTAGTGTATGCATATTTTTGTCCGTATCGATATTTTCAGATGTGACTGTACCTATCATTACAGTTAATATTTGAGTAACTCGTTTAGACTTAAATGTTTGTTTTTCCTTGTTTAGAATTTTCAATGATATCATTGCCAATTATGTAGGGCAGATGACACAGCAGTACCTAACGCCGACCTAATATTGAATGTCATTACCTATTAGTCCTATTACCAAACACATGGTGTGCGGATGCGCTCTCAATTAACAGAATTAGGGACGGGACCCCTCGATAGGTGTGTTATATTCGCTCTTGGCCTATTTGAGAAGTCATGGGTAACGGATAAAAATAATTATACGTAATGACTTAATGAGTAATTCGTAGTAATGTCATAAAAATATCATAATGAGAAATTTTCATCGGGTTCTTGGCCTATTTGTAGTGAATTCACCTCGGACTACCTTATAACTTATAACCTTGTACTCGTATGTAGGTATGTATGTATGTCACTTTATGTATGGCACATAAACAGGTTAACATAAAACAGAACAACAAAACAAAAAAAATGTTATGTACAAAGGCGACCTTATCCCTAAAAGGAATCTCTTCCAGGTAACCTTTGAGAAAATGCGAAAGGATCAAACACTAACAGGTCAGGTACAGACAAATCAATATTAACAGTAGCAATATGCGAATTTTGGATATTTACACATAAAAGTAGGACGAGAGCAATCCTTGTAATTATAAATGCGATGTTTTGGTATCACTTCGGTCTTGCAAACCGGTTATTATTATTTTATTATATTAAGTAATAGTATCTATGAATATGTATTTTTAATGTTTTTATTTATTTATTTACAGTACGTATTCCGACCATTCCTACACCAGACGCTAATCGAGGTGTGTTATGGTGTGAAGCTGTGAACACAGTGAGTACCTGATGTTTGACCCGCCGCGTTATTTTTAGGGTTCCGTACCCAAAGGGTCAAACGGGACCCTATTACTGAGACTCCGCTGTCCGTCCGTCTGTCACCAGGCTGTATCTCATGAACCGTGACAGTTAGGCAGTCAAAATTTCTACAGATTATGTATTTCTGTTGCCGCTATAACAACAAACACTAAAAACAGAATAAAATAAATATTTCGTTCCAATCTCGAGGTTCTCATCCAATCACCGAAGTTAAGCAACGTCGGGCGGGATTAGTACTTGGATGGGTGACCGTTTTTATAGATAATGGTACGGAACCCTTCCTGTGCGAGTCCGACTCGCACTTGGCCGGTTTTTTTTTTGATAACTTCATAACTTATGTAATTACCGAGTATTCGCCGGGTGCAGATATTAACTGACATTAATAGGTAATATTTGCCGGAACTTCAACTGTAATCACTAAGAGAGCTCGTCTTCAGGGTGCAAAACCCTACAATATTAAGGGTCAGTTGCACCAAACAGTGTGTCACCGTTAAAGCATTCGCAAAATGTTGTATGGGAACTTTCATAGATCTTACGTGACGTTGATCAGTCTGTTAACTGTGGTTGTGTGTTGGTGCAACTGGCCATAATTCATGTTACTCGTCTCGTTAGGTAGAGACAGAGACAATACCTCATGCAACTTCAAAAACAATGTTCACACCAAATCTGGTGGCGGTGGCAACTGCGGCAAGGCACGGCATCGGCATGTTCGTGAGGGCGGAAAGCGCTACACGTTATCATCGATTCAAAATCTCGGAGCCGCGTGTTCCCGTAGCTCGCAGCTCACCGAGCGCAGACAAATGACCGTTTAGTTAGGCAAACCAGTGTAGCCGTGACCTTAATACCCATAACAACTGTGTGGAATCGGAGTGCGCACATATACAAGTCCTGCGAATACTTCGACTCGGTAAGAATACAATAACAACCCTTGTCGGCTTTCTTCACACGACCGCCGGCCGGCTGCGCTCTAACCGCCCGGCTCTAAACGAATGAATGCCGATGCCGACGATATCTTTTCTTGTTTGTCTTTTCGTTACGCATTAGTTTTTTACTGAACTAAGTACAAAAGTTTCGCAAGTCGAACAAATTGGCTACCTGTGTTCAACTAACACAAGATAGAGGAGATTTAATTAAATAGTATATTTTTAAAACAATTTTTTGTAAGTACAATACAAAAAAAATTGTACATACAATTTTAACGTCTCTGAAGAAGAAGAGGGGATGTTTAAGTTTATACTGTTTATCAAAAATCTAATGCTATTTAATTCCAACCAGTCTGGTTAAATAAAAACCTTGTACGTTTTAATTTTAGTTCACGCACATACTATTTTATTACTTTATTAGTTGATCCAGAATTAAAGTTGCATTAGGCTTAGGCTTCGTCGAATAAGAGAGAAATACTTTGATCCCGAGTAAGTACCCTAACTGACCACAAAAAACAAACATCGGGCTGCACTCCGGGAGTGCCGGCAGAAGTGAAAACTTGATTATTAACGTTGTGCATTTTTGATATTTTGGAGAAATTGAGTAGCAGTTTTATAACAAGAGATAATTCTCTATTATACCTACGTAAATAAATCTGAGTGTGGAAGATATTTTGAAATACGAATTTTAGTGTTAATATATACATATACAGATTAATTCATGAGACGTGAGCAGGACTACAGCCTACACAATCAGTAAATGTTAATGAATCGTTCACCATCATATTAAGTAAAACAATTACGATTCTTTGTTATTTAACTTTTTGGTAAGGAAAAATTTGAGTAAGTATCTACAATCATGGACACCCAACAACACAAAGATACAATACAACACAATTAACAAAGATTAAACCTCTTTAACCGTTATGACAGCACTTTGATTATGAAGAAAATAAAATGTCACACTTGAATGAGATACGATTTTTCAAAAGTAACCTGGCTTCGATGACATTCAATTTGCACGTCACCATGATGTCACGTGTCCGTCTGACGAATTTTCAATCTGACGGTCACGTGACACCTGACGCGAGTTTTTAAATTTTTTTCCCCATCACAAGTGCACAGCGCCGCTAAAGAAGTTTTCACTTTAAAAATCTGGGTACTTTTAGGGTAATTAGATTAATTAGATGACATTAAATGCTAGAATAGAACCCATGATCAAAGGCACTGCTGTCAATAAATTCGATAGCAATTTTCTAACAGGCTACATTTTTAATATTTTTTTACAAGCTTTTATTTAACTTGCTTTTTTTTTGACACTAATATGAAAACTTTATTGATCAAAATGATCAATTTATACTAACATGAAAATACAAATGCAATCCGCCACATGCTTCGTCATGTAATCCCATTATGTGTAATCCGCACAATTTAACTGCTGCTTAGTTGTACTTGCTTAATTGTTAGTACCTACCTATGTTAGTGTGGGTCAAATCTTGGAAGCTTAATTCGACCCACTTCCCGATTTCCGATAGAGCTGAAATTTTTCATTGATATGTAAATCGGATGACAGTGCCATATTATTATGACATGGAGCTGATCTGATGATGGAGACCGGAGGTAACCATGGGAACTCTGATAGAACAACGCAAAATAATTGTGTTTGGGGTTGTTAGAATTGTCTCGATGAGTATTAGTTGGGGTATTATTGGGGACTACGTTTGTATGGAGAAGCAGTCGTCCCCTTTCGTCTTATAGGTTTAAAATGCTCATTTCCACATGATCTAAATGTGGGTTGGTTGACCTCTCCAAAGACGGATAGATAGGTAGGTGTAGGTGCACGACTGTGAAGTTGCAATGACTGACCACAAACCGCGATAGGGTCCGGCGATTACATCGTCGTCACGCTCAGAAGCCGAACCGTTTCTCGTAGCTGTGCCCTTTTCCCAACGCCTACCGACTCAGCGCGTCCAGTGTAATTCTGACTCCCGATTAAGCGGTGCATGGTATGACCTCGGTTATAAATTATAGGATTTATAGGTACTGAACGCCAGCGTACAATCTGGATAAAAAAGTTTTGTGAGGTACGAACACAGAACCCGCGTCCGCCCTTGCTCCGCTGGACGCCCGTGGTAGGGCCACCGCTCCGCCGCGCCGCTCACTCGGCGGAGAATCGTCCTCGCCCCTTCCGTCGCCACCCGCGTTTACCAGTTACCGCGCCGCGCCGATCCACGCCGCGCGCCCCTTCTTCCATCACTCAGTTCGTTTCGTTCACGTTTGTTCGTTCAGTCAGTCAGTCACTCGACGACAGCCACGCGGAGTGGATGTTAGACGAATGTTTACACCCGGCATTCACGCGTACAACTAGGTCAAGTTTTACGGCAATCAAATTAGGATTGAAGAAGGCAGATTTCATCTTTGTGCTGTGAATTAAAGTGATAATTGTGACAGTGATTTTAAAATATTCTGAGTGAACTTGAGAACAAGCGGCGTCTTTTGAAGTGTGCGGGATGCGTGCGTGAGCGCAGCGCATGACGTGCTACGAGACGTTGAAAGCTCCGGCATTTGCCGCGGACGCCCCCATGGCACACCACTTCGTCAAGTGGTGGCGCAACAAGTTTAGAAATGGATACAAGAAATTCAGCAGTAAGTATTAACCCAACAAAACATTGTTTAGCTAAATCTGTATCGCGTGCCGTGCTCGTGATTAAGGACTTTGGCACCATTCTCACTTTGACCGCTGAATTCTTCTTGACGAGTATTGTTTATTTACGTTCTAGTGAGGATATTTGGGCGGAAAAAATACTTCATTACCTATCTTAATGTTTGTTGATGCCAAATGATATTACCGACAATACCGCTGAGACCTGAATTAGCGGAATATTTGGATTAGACTGAGTTAAGTTTTTAGCCTACCTACATAATTTAAGTTGCGATTGCGACGTTTTATCATTTTGGCTAACTTCTTTAAAGCTACTCGACATTAAATTGAGAATGTTTCTATCACATTACCTCGTGCGTAGGTATTAAATAATTGGTAGTAAACTATCGACATTTTTGACAGAACATTAGGAGAGTATGGAAGTAACAATTTTCGTTTCCAATTCGATGACTTACATAAAAAGGTAAATATAACTAAGGATTGAGTTAGCAAAGTATCGGAATGATTCCAAACGCCGCTAACAATGTTACCTAGGTAGGTACCTGTTATTTCGCCGACCTTCTTGTAAATAAACTGTCATCTTCGTTTTAAAAGAGAACTTATCCCTAAATAATAGGAAGGACCTGAGACAAAAATTCGTTCTAATTTCCCATGTTCATTTCTACGTAATATTATGCTTACGAACCTTCTAGAGCCCTTTTATTTTTTTACCGCCATCAATCACGAAAAACTGCTCTCGGTACCTGAGTAGATTGGATTTTTAGACAAACTGTTGGAAACGTGACTTTAAAGTCGTTCTTAGTTCTGTGAAATGTTTATCTCTTGCCCGTGCACTGAGAACACGGACAACGGTGATGCAACAAAAGCACATTGAACATCTCCCGAAAAATTCCTTTGTGCCTGGGTTAGGTACTATAAATTGTTTGCCATGTCAACCGATACGTTTGTAGGAAAAGAGAAGCTGTGAGCGTAAGGCGGCGATCTCTTTGATGTTTATATAAAAGGTATCATTGTCTCCGCTTCGACGAAGAGCTTTCAAGTTTTCCCTTTGAAGTTAATCAAATGAACGACGCCGCACGGCTCTAGCTTCTAAAACTTTATTAACAAACTTGCGTCACGTGTTTGACGTGATTGCCTACGAGCACATTTAAAATGAAAGACGGAGGCTCGCCTTCAGAAATCATAATCTAACTAGATATTTCGAAATGAAATACAACACGAGATCAAAGCGATTCCTGTCTACTTTGAAGTACGATTAGGAGCAGTCTCGTCTCGCGATCGGAACGGAAGTTTCAATTTTTTATGTTGTTCCCTGTTTTACTACTCTATTCCTAGTTGTGATGTTTGTGTATGCTACTTAAATTTTACGAAATGTTTTTATCAAGTGGTTTTTGCTCAATAATGAACAAGTCAAATGCACGTGGGAGCTAATTACCATAAATAATAAAAAAGAAATCGAAACTAATTAAAAAAATAGCAAAAAGGTATATATGTAATTAATACACCAAATTTGCAAAGTTTCTACTAGGTACACCTAGGGCACTGTAAAACGGACTAGAAAAAACGGGGCTACTTTGAAATACCGTTTTTTGGGGTTTCGTACCCAAAAGGTAAAAACGGGACCCTATTATTAAAACTCCACTGTCCGTCTGTCTGTCTGTCTGTCGCTAGGCTGTATCAAATAAGCCGTGTAGTAACAGTTGAAATTTTCACAGATGATGTATAAGGTGAATTTCTGTTGCCGCTATAACAACAAATAACAAAAACAGAATAAAATATATATTTAAGTGGGGCTGCGTTACTACAAACGTGATTTAAATAATACCTCACATTTTACAGGCTTTTTATTAACTTAACTTGCCCTTAGTGTTGGTCAAATCTTGAAAGCTCAATTTAACCCACTTCTGATTTTTTTTATAAATTTTGCATACATATGTAAATCGGATGACAATGCAATATTATGACGACATGGAGCTGATCTGATGATATAGACAGGATGTGGCCATGGAAACTCTGTGATAGAACAACGCTAACTGCTGTTTGGGGTTGTTAGAAGTGTCTCGTTGAAAGATACCTGTGGAAAGCAAAGTACAGTCAGCTTCGCGGCCTCTATAACCGGACCCAGGAAAAGGGGCTCGTTGAATTTTAGCCATCCATCCATTGCCATTCGATACCTAACAGTTACGCCAATACACAATAAATTACTCAGTCAAATAATGATCTGAATCTGTTTCTCTTCAATCATAATTATTTTAATATAAATACATCCGCTTCATGTGATCCGCCGTAATCGTGACACCACATTTTTTAAATCTGAGACTTAATCCGGTAAGTAGGTAGCTTAGTAAAAAAAACTTGTTTTCTAAAATAATTCGCTCATTACTTCAGTTACTAAACTTCCTAGAGTGACGAAGCTATATGCTTAGTAAAAATCTATCCAAATAATCTCTGCGGATTATGTAAAGGCCCAACTTTCGAGAAAAATAACATAAACGGCAGATGTGGTCTTGTGGCTCGCATTTGGGCCGATCGGCTCTTTGGCCCTTCCAGGAATCTAATAAAGGCCCCACCGCGCCCGCCCGGCCGCTTCAGACAACCTTTGAGATTCGCCGTCGCCTTGTATTTCCATTCGTTGTCATTCACCGATTATTGTGTCGTATTTTTCTTGCTCTTGTTATTTGTTGCGAGCTATAAATTGAAATAAAGTCGGTTTTTGTGTTTTGAACTATTTTATGATTTCGAGGAACGTCAATGTTTATTCTACCTGATACCAATATCTAAGTCGCCGAAGTTATGATTAGGAATATTTTTGTTGTCGCGGTAACTGACCTAGGCTTATTAAATCATTATCATACGAGTAGTTATCGTTGTTATCAACGTGTGTAGTTGATGTTCCGTATTTATGTTTGTCAAATCGGAATCTCTTTGAAGTGCGGCGATAAATAACATTAATATGCAAATTAGTTCGCTTCTTCTTGCCTGGAACAAACTAAAAAAAAGCGGCCAAGTGCGAGTCGGACTCGCCCATGAAGGGTTCCGTACCATTTATGACGTATTAAAAAAAAAACTAGATCTCGTTTAAAGACCTATTCATAGATACCCCACACGTATGGGTTTGATGAAAAAAGATTATGTATGTATGTATATACTTTATTGTACATAGAAATAAAAACACGAAAAACACAGTTACAGAGTAAATTAAATACAACAAAGGCGAACTTATCCCTGTATGGGATCTGTCTGGGAGATTTTTTGAGTTTCAGTTATAAGTATGGGGAACCCCCCAAAATTTATTGTTTTTTTTTTCTATTTTTGTTTAAAAATCTTAATGCGGTTCATAGAATACATCTACTTACCAAGTTTGAACAGTATAGTTCTTATAGTTTAGGAAAAAAGTGGCTGTGACATAATCGGACAGACAGACGGACATGACGAATCTATAAGGGTTCCGTTTTTTGCCATTTGGCTACGGAACCCTAATAAAGCAGTTTCTGTGATATTTTCGTCCTATCAATATAGTCGCGGTTGTTCCTTGACTTCCAATTTTACCGTATAATCAATGGGGTATTTTTGTATAGATTAATTATTTAATTTTAATCAAATCACAACATGTCTACATATAATAATATATTATATTATGTTTATTTTTATCATAAGAGAAAAACGTTTTTACTTTTCAATAAAGAATAAAACGAATTCCATTAGGTATCTACACAAGGTCAGCAAAGCGTTCCAGGTTGAATACTACAATCAATTATGTTTATCATATTCCAGTCGGCGAAAGCGAGCGGACAGACACAGAAGAGCTTGTCGGTCGAGCAGCCTCGCAATGCTCAGCGCCGCCGGACCTACTGCCGAGCGAGGCACGAGCGCTCTTACAGCCGGCCACGCCGCCGCCGCACCGACATCACCAAGATCCAAAACCCCCAACACCTACACCTGTTCAGAGCGAAGACAAACCAAGACTGAGATTTGAGGTAAGAATTGTATCTATTCCTCACGGAACTAAATGCAAAATATCCGAGTGATACTGGCCGAGTGCTACCGTCGCGGCGATACGACCGCATCGAAACACGACACCTACTTGCACATCCATCAACCCAACGACTTGAAAATAACATGTAGTTGCAATCTACCAAGCTTGCCTTCACTGAACTTATATTGTTTGCAAACAGCGTTTATTAATGCATGTTAGTACTAAGTATAATTATGTGAGTCGGCAAACCGTCTCACTTTGTCGATTGCCATAAAGACGAGATTTGCTTGTATCTTTATACGAATAACCAGTCAAGGTGTCCTTATGGCAAGGGATAAAGTGGGACCGGCCGCGGTCACATATAGACTTTTTGTGCAGAAAATTGATACGCGATATACCCACAAACCATTTATATCCCGTGTATTCTAATATCTGCGCATTCTTTGTAGGTAAGGTAAGACCCAACGCGGCCCAAACAATCTCCTTGGCATAATATCCGAGTGATCTTAAAGGCGCGGCTAGTTTCCTTTTGAAGCGTGAGATAAGAACGCCGTCGTCATTGTCTAACGACACGCGGAGCGCGCCGGCGCCGCCGGTTATCTTCAGTCCATTCATAAATGTAGCGTTGATATCCCACCGCAAATTTATAAACATATACATTCCTTGCTAAGTAAACTTCTTGGAGGCATAAAGTAACTTAACCTGTTTGTCGTTTTAGGAATTAACATGTGACGTCGAGCTCCAGCATCCAGAATCATCGAAGCAAAAACCAGTTCAGTTCTCCTTCACTCTCTACGATCTTGACGGGCACGGACGCATGACTAAGGATGTACGTATTCACTGTCTACTACAAATGCCGTATTTTATTTAACCTTTTCAACGCCAAAGACCACTAAAACGGTCATCGTCTGTCGTGCCCGCGACGCCAATGACCATTAAAAAGGCTATGGCGGACGTTGTCAAAGCGACTTTCCTACTGTCAGTTAAGCTTCATATTCGCTCTTCACCAGTTAACTTTTTGGCGTCCATGGCATTTCTTGACACGTATGGAAAAGCGTTCAAAAAGGTTAAAATGCGTAAGACAATAAATTACTTGGCAACAATTAAGTTGTTTAACGTTTGTAATGATTGGTAATGTAAACGTTTTATTTTATGCTTACAGGATATAGCTGGCATTGTGTCTACGATATACGAGTCAATCGGGAAATCGGTCACGGTCCCCCACTATGGCTCTAAGACAATTCAAGTACGATTGACAGTCGTACCTGAGGATGGCAATGCTCGCAGCCATAGGGACAGGCGAGAAGGCCGGAGAAGACGTAGAAGAGAGGCCACGACGACGAATCAACCCGAAGAACATGAACAAAGCGAGGAAGAGCTCAGAGAGAGATCTCCAGATGATGATATTTCATCAAAATCGTCGTGTTCAGGTGACCGTAGACCAGTCCAACGGCCACCGCCCCCTCAACCCTCTCGAACTCACCGCTACCACCGCAAGGAACACCGCGAACGCAAACATACGAAAAAACGCTCTGGCAGTTTACAAAGACGTGAACTGTTTGAAATCATCCAGGCTAACATGGAAAAGAACCACCTGAGTTTTCAGTCCTCGAGGTTAGTATTAAAGTGAATTACTTAATTTCAAATTTCAGTTATTTGATTCGAGTAACATGACTCATACAATTTGTTAGTATACAATATTAATATAAGTACAACAGCGAAGCCATTGATTGAGCCTTAAGTTTTAGTGTGTAGATTTAAAACATTTTTGTTTATTGTTCACAGAAAGCCCTGTGAATCCGTTGTCAATGAGGAAGAGATAACAATGAAATATCAAAAGCTTCGGAACAGATCGTACACGATCAGCGAGAAACCGACGAAAACATTCCACACTGACAAGTCTGATAAATCTGGACATGGATATTTGGACCTGGCGTGCGGAGGCGATTCCAACTTGTGCCGATACGATCGGTATCTTCATGCTGTCATATGCTCGTCTGCGAGGCATGCGCACACTGGTTTTCATCAAAAGCAAGCGCAGACACAAACTCCGCAGTCGCAGCGGGGTCACGCGCACCCTCGATCCCGCTCCCACGATCTACCCACCCAAATGCAAACATCACAACAACCCAGAGTACTACAGATAATATTTTTATAGAACTGTGCTATGGGCGACGACGTTGTCCTCATAGCTTGTTAAATGTTTCGTGGAACAAATGAATAGTGAGTTACCAAGTGATGAAGTGGTGAATATACTTATGTGGCTATATATTGTCAATGAACACAATAGACAGTAAGGATAGTTAATTTACACGAAAAACGGTGTAGTCAATCATCAGTATTTACTAAAGTTGGTGTATAATTGTATGCTCTGCAACTTCAATATGTAGTGAAAAGGTATAAATTGTAAAAGGAAAAATCATCATATAATTCGTAAAAAATGTAAGACATGAGGGACATTTATACGAAAAGGTGCCTTAAAAATAGGTGGTATTCCTAAGCTTTTATTGCTCTTCGGAGTAATTTAGTTGCTAGTTATCAATGCTCAGTAGATTATGTACCTTTATAAACGACTCATTTTTGAGTTGACCGACTGATTTTAGTTTTAAGTGTTAGATGCTCTAAAGACTAAAGTTTATTGGATCGTTATAATACGAGTAGGTTTAGACGTTACATTTCGAGAGCGCGTTTACTTTGCCTAAGAAAGACAAAGTGTAGTGTTATAGACAAAACGTACGATACGCGTGAAATTGTTACGAATCGTCTAATATCAAAATGACTGTTTGGTACTTAAAGCCTGCGCGTCTCTCGGACATGCTAGTAAAATTCATTTTTGAATGAGACTTTTTCATGCTCTAGTTATGTACTACAATTACCTGTACCAGTATTTATTTTTCTAAGTAATCAATGAATCTCTTCAAATTGTTGCATCTTATCTACCTCCTTTACTTCTTAGTACATAAAATCGGATGAATCCTAACTTTAGCTTAAGTTATTTGTGATAATTTGGAACTAACATGTATTGCAACTTGAACTTACTAGAATTGAAGTTCTATATGATGTTCAGTTTGTTAAATTGAAGTGTATAGTGTACAAAGTGCTCGATCTTGTCAAAATATTTATTGTGAAATATAAAATATAACCATAAAATGAGATTTGGATAACATAAAAATTAATTTTATTTCATACCCAAATTTTAGAAGTATTATGACAAGTATTTCATTAATATTACAAATGCGTATTGTGTTCCCACCTTATTCAGTCGCTTTTTCAACTCCTTCCAATCAATTTCATCTTGAATGAGTAATAAGACACTGCAAAGACGAGAATTACAGCAGTCACCGCAATGGTTGTTTCTTTTGGTAAACCACATTTATTTACTGCGTAGGCATGTGGTGATATAGTGACCTAAAAACAAAAAGATGGTTAAGAGTTTATCCAGTAAACGGGTCAAAATTATTTTCGTTGTCTTGTTTTTTGTATGAGATGAAATTTATTACAAGCTTTTATTTAACTTGCCCCGTTAGTATGTATGGGACAAATCTTGCAAGTTAAATTTGACCCACTTCCTGGTTTCCGATGAAGCTGAAAATTTGCATACATATGTAAGTCGGGTGACAATGCAATATTATGGTACCATCAAGCTGTACTGATGATGGAGACAGGAGGTAGCCATAGGAACTCTGTGATAAAACAACGCAACCTAATTGTGTTTGGGGTTTTTAGAATTGTCTCGATGAGTATTAGTTGCCTGTGGAAAAAAAGCGTGTACCAAAAATGCAATTTCTGCCAAAAACTTATTTTTTAATTTTTTTCATGTAAATTATAATCTATAGAAGACAAATACAAGTGTGACAGAGTGGTCAGAAACAAGACAACGAAAATAATTTTGACCCAAACACCGTCTCTTGTTAAATAAAACTAGTCCAATACCAATACAATGAGATGACACGCCCAAGTGTAGGCAGCATAAATAGGTATTTCAGCGGCCGTAGTTGAAAGATCCACTAAGCTATATTAATTACTCGGTTACAGGTGCACCAAGAGTTGAATTAATCAGAAATTCAGTGCCGAAATCTGTATTCTCTGTGGTAGCAGTATAAATTGAGATATCTATTGTATGACCAAATTTTTCTGTATAAAATATAGGTGCAATTGCCATTAGTAAAAAATCAGCATTATCGTTGCTTATCTACTTGCAAGCTTACGTATCTATCTGCAATCCTGCTCATACGACTATACCAGTATATATTTAGGGTCAGGTCTGTTGCTCCATGAAAGTGAAAGCACCGAATCTTCTTCCTCGCGTTGTCCCGGCATTTTGCCACGGCTCCTGGGACTCTGGGGTTCGTTTGACAACTGATCCCCAGAATTGGCGTAGGCACTAGTTTTTACGAAAGCAAAGAGAATTAAGAAGACCAAGAGTGCTCACTCCATACAACGGTTTTGTTACCAAAAATACTATGAAGTATATTAATTTCGAAGTCTACATCTAGCGTCAAGTAGCGGAACTCTCAGTACTGCTAGATGTAGACTACGAAAATAATAGTATTTTGGTAACAAAACCGTTGTATGGAGTGAGCACTCTTAGTCTTCTTAATTCTCTTTGAAAAAAGCGACTGCCATCTGACCTTCCAACCCAGAGGGTAAAATACGCCTTATTGGGATTAGTCCGGTTTCCTCACGATGTTTTCCTTCACCGAAAAGCGACTGATCAAATGATATTTCGTACATAGGTTCCGAAGAACTCATTGATACGAGCCAGGGTTTGAACCCGCGACCTCCGGATTGAAAGTCGCACGATCTTACCGCTAGGCCACCAGCGCTTATCTAGCAGTGAAAGCAAGGAATGTTCATAAAAAATGAGGTTTTAAAAGTAACGCCGTTTTTTTTTCTTCCTCCTCTAGTTCCTCAAGTGTACTTAATATAATAATTATGAACAAGACTTAATATCATACCAGCATATATTTAGGGTCAGGTCTGTTCCTCCATGAAAAAGATGGCACAGAATATTCATAAAAATCGATGTCTTTTCTATCATCCTTATGATGCACTAAACACCCATGGTGGGTGTGTCCGCCGAACACAGCTCGCGGCTTGAACTTTCTTGTAAGATAGTCTGTTGCCTCCCGTGATAAGGCATCTATTTTATTCCTGAATTTTTTATTTCTTAACGGCAAAGGTGGAGCATCAGGTTCTGTACATTGTGCGTCTGATGTTCTAAATAAAGGAAAGTGCTGGAAAGAAAGGCATTCATATTTTTTATTGCAATGGTAACATATCAAAACTTACTACATAAGTACCTAATATGAAAGTAATACATACTTGCATAAATATTGGTTGACTATAGGTGAAATTTGGAATTTCAGTGCACTCACTAGGATTTTTTGAGCATTCCAGTGACTCTACAAAAGAAAATATAAGATACACAATTATTGTGAAAAGCGAAAAGAGCTGTTGAAAGCGAAACAAACTCTTACATATTTTGCTCATCCTTTTCTTTTAATATTATACTCAAGTTGATGTTTAAAGTCAACATTGAATTTAATCTTCTAAAAATGTGGTTTGTTGGTAAGCAAAGTTATCTAAATAACTTCAGAACTGAAAGAGTCCACAGCAAGCTTAGCCAAATTTCATCTTCCCATACAAACATAGTTTCATGCTCATTTTAAAACTATTACCTACGTGTTGGATTGTAACTGAACTTTGTACATGAGGTATATCAATGTCTTTAATTAGTTTATATAGCTCCAGGTTATAAGACAAACAAAATAGAGCAAAAACAAGTTTTGTATGAAAAACTTACATTCACTGTATGTTTTTAACTTCGGTATCTGAAGCTACATAAACTAAATACAGGCATAGATGAACCTTATCCTATTGTAAGTACAAAGTCTCAGAGCAATCTACTAGTCGTTTTAAAATGAGAGCGTAACTACGTTTGTATGGAAAACCGAGCTTGCTGTGGACTCTTAACACCCAATTAGGAGCTACGGGTGTGTTATGACAAATAAAAAAAAGCAAATTGTGAAATAATAAACAAATTTGACATATTAATAAAAACTTACTTGCTATTTTGTCTAATGAAAACCTAGCTTCCCTGCATAAATGACATGAGTCGCCTTCCATTGCCATTGAATTTATGAAGATGAAGTGACTGCCCTTCATTGTAACTAGTTTTACTGAGGATGTGTTGAGTGCCTTGAAAAATCGTTCTGCTGAACCAGGCCGAATACTAAAACATGTAACAAATACATATAGAAATATTTTGCAGCAAGTGTGTGAGCTTTCATTTAGTATCAATTTTGTAAGAACATTAATGGTATATCTATGTATAAATAAACAAACAAAAACATGTTAATGATTAGGTTTATTTAATAGGTAAGAAACATACTTATAATGAAATCCTATATCATGGTTTCCTACTATAACCTGCATGGTTACACCAACATCAACTGTAAATAATTTGTGGAACCTTTTCACATAGTCTTGAAATTGTTTCTCATTGGTCCATTCACCTTCATCAAAAAGATCTCCTGGAAGCCAAAAATTATCTGTTATACAGTTAATATCTAAAATTTTCCTATTCAAAACTTTATATGTTTATCTATATCACCAACTCATAATGCCCATTGTCCTATTTATTTTGATTTCAATATATCATTATGTTTTTACTCGTTACGGAACAATGGTGTTCCAGACATATGGCAGGCGTGCAGGGAACCAAAGCTAACCTAGACCACCTTAGAGGTCATTTTGTCACTTCAATGAGATGTAAGGGCCAAGCAGATGCTGCCCTTATCTGTGTAATGGGATGAACGCAGAGGCAGCACCTGCCAGGACTATTGAGAGATCTTATGTTATTATTGGCATTGTTCACCAAATAGGTATAGTTTAAACATTCACTGCCAGACAAAAAATTAAACAGTACTAAGCAGGTTGGCCAGGCTACCTCAAGATCAATACTGCAGGCTACCTAATGGCTGTGCCAAGTTTCATAATTAAACGATTACCTTTATTTTGTTAGTTCTTAGTCTTTCCACTATGAAACACATTTACAAAGCCATTTTGATGTAAGCATAAATAACATAAACTTAGATAATTTTTGATATCAAGGTATTCAAAGCGGCTTGAAATGGTTATCAAAACACCATTAGGTTGTAAAAGATACATTGGATTGTGTAACTTACGACATAACAAAATGTCTAAATACCAAGTATAATAATTAAAACTTCTTAGCTGGTGTAGCTCTGCTAGTAGTATTGATGTGCGCCTGCTAGGAGGGCTCTATGGCTACCCTTTGCAACAACCCACCAGTGGGTTGTCTGGTATCTGAGTAAAAACTACAAGTGTCCACTAGGTAGGTTTCTGGCAGTGAATGTGTTAAAATGTATGTACTAAAAAATCTACAGTTAAAAGAAAAGGTATAGTAAATATGCTATGTGGCTTACATTTTTGAATTTTTCCTGTACATACTACAACTTGTGTGGCCAGGTAAAACTTTATTCAGATTATCAAGTTCTCATAAGCCTAAAACTAGTTTCAGCCTGAAAAGTGATCTGTGTTGTATCACATCATTACAGTATCAATTAAAGTTAACAGGATGTAATTAGGTACCCACATGTAATCTTATTTTTATACCAACCTAATATAAATACTGTTTCTGGTTGATGTAAAGTCATTATAGACTGAAAAGCTTGATGCATCTGCCATTCACGTCTCCATTTATCAAGCCAATGGCCCCGGTATGGTCCTAATAGGTGAGTGTCCGCTATGACTAAAGCCTTTAATTCATCAGGCCTTCCTGATGTGGATAATTCTGGCCAAGAACACTGAAAAAGAAACCAAAAAGAGTAAAATTGCCTCTTTATGTTAAAATAGAAATAAACAGTAAACAAAACCACTCACCTGTACTGTAACAACATAATAAATAAGAAATTCGCAATAAATCACAACAAACACTAGGCCGATAAAAAATGTTAACAATTTCTTAGTAACACGCCGCATTATTTTAACAATTTCAACAAATTACACTGGCAAAACGATTGCTTTGATACATCTCGTGAAGTTCATCAGTTTTATTAGACATAATATATATCTAAAAAACTTTATCTCGGCATAAAAGTTTATCTGTTCTACTTTGATTCTACTTCACGGACAGCGACTGTAACTGACAGCTGTCATTCGATATGATTACAATCATAGATGGTAGGACCAACTAGATGTGCTACACGCATGCGCCGGTAAAGGACAGAACATACGCAATGCGCCAAATTAAAAACACGTTTTAACATTCCTGACAGCAGACCAAAAACAACCTACGTAATTTGGTCGGGTTATTTGTTGCCCACCATGGTATACTAAAATTTACGGAGGGGAATAAAAACCGGGCAAGTGCGAGTCGGACTCGCGCCCGAAGGGTTCCGTAACATTATTTATAAAAGAGGCAAAAAAAATATGTTTGTTGTATGGGAGCCCCCCTTAAATATTGATTTTATTCTGTTTTTAGTATTTGTTGTTATAGCGGCAACAGAAATACATCATCTGTGAAAATTTCAACTGTCTAGCTATCACGGTTCTTGAGATACAGCCTGGTAACAGACGGACGGACGGACAGCGAAGTCTCAGTAATAGACTCGTGCGCGTGATAAGGCGCGAAGGCGTGAACAATCTGCGAAATCACTCGCACTCGCGGCTTCGCGCCTCGATTCGCGCACGAGTGTGGAGGGCCCTTTAGTGAGAGTAAAAGAGAAAGATCACCGCAATTTGCGAATTTCGGTTTTCGCCGTAGGCCCCTAGAGTCATAGTCATAAACCGGGGTTAGAAATGTAGTTAACAAGATGTCACTATAAAATTTATACAATTTAAAGGCATGAATACAACATTAAGAAGGTTGCATATATCTCGTATGTCAAAATTTATCTTTATTCATAATGTTGCTACCCAGCAACTGTTGTTTACTGTCAAAAAAAATGTAAACAGATATGATTTATATGAACTTATTGTTTTTCTATTGATTTTAAAGTGCAGAGCAGAGCAGAGTAAAATCGAAGCAAGCATTAAACACTTGTCAAATTCACGTAGGGAAATTAGAATCCCAATAGTCCCAATGTTACAAAACCTGGAGGTTTATAGTAAATTGTAGGAGAGGCCGTAAAAACCGCTCAAAGATGGACGAGTGAGCTCAAATAATACGAGTCCATCTTTAGCGTTTCCGGCCGAGGCATTACATAGTGCTTTTCACAACTACTGCGAGGAAATTAAAAAAAAACATTTGCATAACTATAAGTACTTCAATATACTTAAATTAATACATATTTATATTGGCGTGAGGACAATAGGGTTGTTTCCAATTTTTTGAAACGCTTGTATTACGTTCTATATTAACTAAAAGTTGCCCTAAAATTCAACTTTTATACTAAAAACGGCTTTAAATATGGTAAATTAACAAAATATATTTTGACAGATGCTTTCGCGCCCAAAACGCTCTTTGAAAATTGTGTGACGTCACAGTTTACGGTTTGACACATAACTACATACACACGCTAGAAGATACGAACTGTCAACTGACATTTGTTGTTTATCGCCTAACTGTCAACAGTGTCAATCCGAGAGTTGTCACGTCATCAGAATCTTCAATAACGTTTCGAGTTTGGTCACGTGACGTGTGCCAAAAGATATTTTAAATTCAATATTTACAAAAATATGGACATTACAGGTCTCCTAAAAGTACTTTAACATGTTCTTTTAATCCAAAAGATATTATTGGGATACAATTCTGCCCTAAGATTTGTAGATGGAAACAACCCTATTGGGTACTTGACACATGTTGAATATTATAACAAAATTTAGGTAAATGGATGGAAAATGAGTCATCAACAGTGATCGGATTTTCCAGTGCAACACCGTGGGATACCAAATAGAAAACGTAATATGACCAAAATTCCCGGATTTAGTTTGAAAAAAAAAATCGATATGATAGGTATACTTCGATAGGCAGCTCAAATTATGAATATACTCGTAAACTAAAATATAACACATTTATTCAGCAAATACAATACAGATTATAACAGTAGAAATTAAATAAATAAATATCTGGTACAACGTCTGTCAACTCGTCAACTAAATCTTTATCAATGCATGGAATATTCTTTACTTTAATTTAATGTAAACCTGTACAGTATTTTTAGTGGATATCCATGTTATTTGTTATTATTATCACATAAAACGCGGTTTATCAATACTTCAATAGGTTACTAAGTGTAATAAATTTCAAAGGAAGGCCAGAATTGCAGCGCAAATGCAAACGAGGGGGGGCGGGTTTAGGGTCGGCAACGCGCATGTAACTCCTCTGGAGTTGCAGGCGTACATAGGCTACGGAGACTGCTTACCATCAGGCGGGCCGTATGCTTGTTTTTTTTAATTTTATAACGTATTAAAAAAAACTACTTACTAGATCTCGTTCAAACTAATTCTCGGTGGAAGTTTGCATGGTAATGTATATTGTATATCATATATTTTTTTTAGATTTTTCATTCTGTTATTTTAGAAGTTACAGGGGGGGGGGACACATTTTACCACTTTGAAAGTGTCTCTCGCGTAAACTATTCAGTTTAGAAAAAAATATATTAGAAACCTAAATATCATTTTTGAAGACCTATCCATAGATACCCCACACGTATGGGTTTCATGAAAAAAGATTTTTTGAGTTTCAGTTCTAAGTACGAGGAACCCCCAAAATGTATTGTTTTTTTTTCTATTTTTGTGTAAAAATCTTAATGCGGTTCATAGAATACGTATACTTACCAAGTTTGAACGGTATAGCTCTTATACTTTCGGAAAAAAGTGGCTGTGACATACTATAAGAATATACTCTATCGAAGGACCGGCGGGCCAGATAAAATCCTTTCACAGGCCGGAGGTGGCCCGCGGGCGGCACGTTGGCCACCACTGGTCTAACATGTCTAGCAAATCTGGTATGAAATGTAGGCGGGAGAGGTCAAAAAATCATGAATTACGTGTGACGTAATTTACGCATGAATTACGGCAAAACGTCCCACTTTGTCGCATGCCATAAGGACGCCTTGACAGGTTATTCATATAAAGATACAAGCAAATTTCGTTCTTGTGGCAAGCGACAAAGTGGGACGTTTTGCCAACCGCGGTCACAAATGAGCATAAAATACGAACATAGTGTTAGCCTCGTTTATTTAAAAAATATTAGATACGTATAAAAATAGGTACAGTCAAGGAGTTTTACAAAGTATGTTCGAGGAAAAGAATCAAACCACTTGTTCCCTTAGATTAACATGAGTAATGTGAAAAAATACTACAATGACCAGAAAGGCTTCAATTATGTGTAGATATTTTTGTTAGTAAAAGAAAATTGATAGTAAAAGTTACATAATTTTCTCAAACAAGCCACGATTAATTAATTCAATAGTAAACAATAAATAAATCACAATCATTTGGTTCAATAACAATACTGGAATCATTATTTGGTTTGTGTAAATTTATAATATAGTATAAAGAGTATTGAATTTCCTGAAATTATCAATATTCTTAAATGTAACAGTATTTTAAAGCCATTAATATTACCTAATCACTATCGACGAAGTCTTATCATATCATTAAGGGCTGTCGTATGTTTATGGTGCGCATATGAATTATAATAATATTGTCATTAATTCATGTGGATCATGTGTCACTCCACAGGGCCCTTTTGGGTCTCCCCACACCACACCTATCGACGCGGAATCGTCATTAACCCTTTTCCAGGCCGCAACAATCTACAAGGTTTTCCCAAAAAATCCAAATAATCCAGCTTTGATGATTCATTTGAAGACAAGTAACATTTCCTAAAAGTGTAATCTAATTTGAACCTTAAATCGGAATGCTGAAGTTGAAATTCTAATGGCGTGTATGTCAATAAATCGTACTATGCCTGGAAAAGGGTTAATCTATAGGTGTGGGGGCTACCCCCTTAATTTAATAAAAACTGCAATATACATAGAAGTTCCCCGTCTCTGTTAATTCTTTTTTTGCGCGACTATCCGTTAGCATCCCTATGTAATGGACTAATGGATATTAGAATATATGATACCTATATTCAACTGTGTGGCCGTAGGGCAAAAAAAACAAATGTGATCAATTTTTTGAAGCACAGGCTGTAAATTTTCTCTGCGCTTATATGATCACTTAACTAATGATAAACAATAAAAATAAGCTTATAAATTCTAACACAGGTACAATATAACTAGTAATTAAAAATGTGATAACTCATTAATGTGATGAAAATAATTAAATGTGATTAAATTCGAATGTCGGGACTAATAAATTCCAAATTAAATAAACCTCACTAATATTGAAATTTAAGATTTACCATAGAACTTGCTATTCAGTAAGAATATTAGAAGATTTACATTTATCTTAGCTTTCCCGAACATGTCCATAACTGCACAACCCTCATACTGCTTTTGAAGTAAATCTTGTATGTCTACTTCAATAGAGTCCATTTCTACACCCAAGAATTTTCCTTTTACCGTGAATACTCCATTGTGGTCGGTGGGTGTTATTTCGAATTGCACATTTTTGAACTGAGACGGCGGCAAACCGTCGATTTCCAGTAAAACTCCGCGTTCCAATAACTTAGCACCAGAATATTTGACTGTTAGCTTCGATTTTAACTTCTGGATATCTTTTCCAGATCTCCTTAGACACGCGTGTACACTCCTGAAAAAATTGGGGTTGTTAATGTGAATTATATTTATTTTAGTATCAAAGAACCTATATTGACATTGTTAATTTTTTTTTTGACAAAATTCATTTAAATATCATTTTTTTGGGGCTGAATCCTGACCTGTCCATTAGATGTATTAAAACTAGATAATGATTAATGTAAACATCAAATGTGCAAATAAAATTACATTACGCTTAATTGCCTGCCTGCCGTGAAAATCTAAATTTCGTTATTTGCCTCTCAATCACTCTTGCTCGTTAGCTTTAGTTTAAAGACTTACCTTTTACCGGCGTGAAGATTTGCGAGACACGACCTTATGTACTCGTCGTAAGATTTACATTTTTCCTCGTAATATTTAGTTTTTTCATGCAAGCTTTGTTTAGTGCGCGTAAGTGTCGCTAAAGCCCGTCTTTGCGCTTGTCTGTATTTGCCCTTATTGCACAGATCGAGGGCTATGGACGTTACTAAAGCTTGGTACCCATCTTCGCGCGTCACGTAGCCTTCATCTTCGAGCATTTGTAGGTTTTTGCGAAGTTTAGCGATATGTTCACGTAGAGTCATAGCGTCGTCGGGCCGGGCCTGGCCGGAATAAATGCGTCTTTTTACTTTTGCTGCATATTGTTCTTGTTGTTCTTGGGTTGTGCCGATGCATATGGCTTCTAGCAAATGTTCACCTTGAATAAGAATTAACAAAAATAAGTAATAACCGTGAGAACAACAGTACCTTTATATGAAGGTAGATTGCAGAATTTGATAACATAAATTAAAATAGATAACTACAATATAAATGATATTCTATGATATGCATAAAGTAAAAACAGATAGGTACTCATCTTAGTTTTAGTATTTAAAATAATAACAAAAAGTTAAGCGAAATCTGCACTGCGTCGAGTAATATCCAAATATGTAGGTAGTAAGTAATGTAATGAAATAAAAGTAAAATGGTCGATTTTACCGATATTCGTTATTCTCCGTTAAAACTTAAATAGCTAAACAATTTAGGTCGTTATGTGCCTTTAATATATTGTAGTAATAATAAAATAAATACCTTTAACGAAAAAAAACGTGTTACTGCAAAAAGTTATTCATAAAATATAATGATCAATTTCCTTAAGGTATCTTCTTGCTTAAATTATAAAGAGAACTTACCATTCAGGAACGGTATGACAGCGACGCACAATTCTTTGGTTTTGATAAACAGCTTGTTCAGATCAGTCATGTCGTCTGCTGGGGCTTGGAACTTATTTACGAGCGCTAAACATACTTCCAACCTCGCATTTTCTTCCACAGAGTCACCAAATTGCTAAAAGAAAAAATAATATATTAGTGTCGTTCTTAGAGAAAGGGACCTAAGTGCTGTAAGTATTCTTCAAATCTCTTGTTTGTATTAAAGCTACGTTAAAGTTTCGCCCATGAATAAAGATCTGTTATATGTCCGAAACTGAGCGCAAAGACCTATTGGGCATCTTGAGTAACTACAGTGCAGTACAATAAATAAAAATAAAAGTCTACAATACCCAGACAATTTTTTTTAATTTACTTAAAGTCGGCCTGGCCTTTATTGTCCTTTTTGCTTAGTGCAATGAGTTTTCAATTGTAAACTGATGTAGAGTCTAATAAAGAGTACATTACGATACAAGCGCGAAAAGTAGAACATTTCCTTTTCGGACGTGTATTGTACAACATTTTATAGTACATATGGCCCCTTAAATTTTCGACATACGTACGTACAGTGCTCGTTACTGCACTAGCACCATATGTACTGTAAAAATTGCTTCTCCCTTGTTTTATAGCTGAAAAAGATGGCGCTCTACTACGTTATGTTTTGTGGTCGGATTTTCCAACGTCAACTTTCGACAACCATGTCTAAGACAGACAGACTTCTATTACCCCATGTCTAAGACAGCCAGACTTAACACATTCTTTGGCTCAGGGTACTTACAAGGGTCAAGGTACTAAATATCGATAGATATCACTAGGGTGCCTCCCTAAAAGGCCCGTGTGGTGGAACAATTTGCTGTCCTTGACTGAGGTAGCTCAGATGGCTGAGCATTGGGCTGAAGGTCGCGAGCTCAAGTCTCACACAAGACAGTAAAATTTTCCACTTTTAAATTGATTCTAAGCTAAGCAATATAGCATCATTAGCCAATATTTCAGCTACATACCAAATTCATTTAAATTTCGACATGGACATGGACTAGGTGTGAAAAATATGTATACACCATCTTATTGCCCATACATTTAGGTAGTGTGTATATTTCTGGTGCTTTTCCTGTGTCGATATATTTAATACCTTGACTGTACAACTAAAATAGTGAAATTAGATAATTTACCGAATCGACGTCCCTAGACGCGAGTTGTGCGACCGACGGCACGTCGCCGAGGTCGTCCAGCAGCTCGTTGAGGCGGTCGCGCGGGTCCGGCGCCAGCACGTCCTGGTACTCGATTAGCAGGGCATGCGTGTCTACAATCTCCTATAAAAGAAAACACGGAATGATTATTTTCATACTCCGGGGTGGGAATGATTTTGTGTATTTATATATTTTTTTATTGAATAGTTACGGACTTACGAATGTTAAAATAGTTTCTGCTACTGTAAAATATTCCCGCACCCAAACCAGGGGGAGAAAACTAGAGCATTCGGGCTTTCTCGACTCCGTTCGGCTCGGCAAGGGTTGACACAACTTGACGTCCCTTTGCGTGCACAACCACAGATAAGATAATTACATGAATTTTTACAACCCTAAATAACCGAAAGGGATGGTTCCATACATTAGAAAGGGACAACGTGATTCGGCACCTATTAAATATAACTATTTCGTAAAACTTATTGTAATGGGATGCATGAAGGTCTATATTACTCTGTACCCAACCGTGCGCGTCAGTTGACTTCTTTAGCGGTCAAACGGGTAAATTTAAAAAAAAGTGATGTCTTCAAAATAGTATTTTCAGTTATTATAACAATTAAATAAACGTGTAATAAACAACTTACCTGGACTGTAATATAAATATGTGGGTGATGTAGCAATGTGGCTTCTGTATACTCGTCTACTAAGAAGTATTCCTCGAGAGTAGGTCCGCGGCAGCAGCGGCGGAACACTTCCTTCATCCTCTCGTGGCAATGCACTATGAAAGGGTTCAGGCAACGGAGATGGCTGGATTCTTCACCAAACTGTAAAAAGAGTAGATATGTGAGCAAATATCATAAGATTAAGAATTTCAGAATAGTCTATACGTCTACTTTGGTTCAACCAGTCCATGGACGAATAAAACAAGAAGATGGGCAATGTCTATACATCATTCTGCTGTATTAGTAAAGCTGTCTCGGGTCCATCCAGTTTGTTCGGAGCTTAGACCTCTGGTTTAGGGTTTGGTTTCCGCAGCGTCATCTATTGAACCGAAGTGGAGTTATTTCGCACCACATTTCAGTTTCATCTATTTTGTTTCGGCGCTTAAACCTCTGTTCAAAACAGCTCAACTTCCGTTCAATAGATGGCGTTGAATATTGGTGGATCGCGATTATGTGATTTTACTCTTCTTTTATTTGAGGAAGAATACTATAAAGGTAACAAGGGGAGGGAAGGGGGGAGATGACCGAGATGGTCTTATCTTATGGAACTTTTAGTAGAAGTAGTAAGAAAAGCGCTATTACATTTTGTCCTTAGTCTCCATTTTCTGCATACTTTTAAAAAGTCCTAAGTGCCATGTCTAATTGTTGTTCCCCACCAAAGCTTGGTGGGCAACAAACAATGAACCCAACCCGGTATGTTGTCGGAAAATGTTAAACATAACATTTTTTATTTCGACGCATTGACAGAACATACTGCCCTAACTACTACTAACTGGTGCTTAGGCAAAAGTTTTTGCACTTTACTTAATACTCGCCATGTGGCATTTTAAAACACAAACCCCTTTCTTTGCAGCTGAAAAGTGAAGTATTTTCGCAACCGATGCCAAATTCTTCCGCTGATCCGTAGTGAGTCCACCTCCGTTTGGCAAGTTGATAATGTGAAATGCGTCGGGTGCCACAATTGCAGCATTCAGGAATTGGTAGTATACCAAATTTCCAATCACCTGAAAAATAAAGCAGAAACAAAGAAAGATTACAATATTTTAATAACAAAGTAGAGTACAAAGAGCAAGCAAGCGTGGTTAACATATCTAACAACGCAACTTCCTGCCTCGCACAGCTAAACTGTGGAATGAACGGTCGCCTGCGGTATTTCCGGCCCGATACGACCTTCACACCTTCAAGAAAAGAGCGTACTCCCATCTTAAAGGCCGGCAACGCACTTACAACCCCTCTGGTGTTACAGGTGTCCATGGGCGGCGATAATCGCTTACCGTCAGGTGATCCGTCTGCTCGTTTGCCTCTTGTATCATAAAAAAAAAATCTCGACCATGTCTACCCTTTTGCGTTTTGTCTAGCGTCAAAGGTCGCTTTATCGATTGTGCTAATTCCATACAAAAAAGGGGAAAGGCACGCTTTCACCATCAAAACAAATATAAATAATAAATAAATATTATAGGACATTATTACACAAATTGACTAAGTCCCACAGTAAGCTCAATAAGGCTTGTGTACTTAGACAACGATATATATATAATATATAAATATTTATAAATACTTAAATACATAGAAAACACCCATGACTCAGGAACAAATATCCATGCTTATCACACGAATAAATGCCCTTACCAGGATTTGAACCCGGGACCATCAGCTTCGTAGACAGGGTCACTACCCACTAGGCCAAACCGGTCGTCAAAATAATACGAAGACCGCTTTTACGACCGAATGACCCGTTTAGTTAAGGACATTCACGCTTTAACCCTTTGAACGCCACCAAACGCCACGCCTATCGTGTGCGCGTCATCGTGAACCTTGTGAGTATTCACGAAGGTTGATATTGAGCTGTCACCGCGCGCGCCAGTTGACGTCTTTGGCTGTCAAAGAATTTTAATAATGCAATACAGAATGAGAACTATGAGAAGTCCGAATTATAAAATTCAAGAGCAGAATAAATACCTTCAGAATATCTTTCTCGGGTGTATGAGGAAATTTAGATGTCAACGATCTATGTAGAACCCGAGCCATGTATGTGATGCAGAAAGGCAGCAGTTCGGTGGAGTTGGTTATTTTGTCCAAGAACATTGTCACAATGGATTTCAGTTGGGTAAGGGCACTTTCAAGTCGTGTTTTGACTTCGGGATATGTTAGGGCTTCTTCTTGAGTCACCGTGTAAGGCAGCTTCCTAGAAGAGAATATAATTGACATTGAATCGGAAATTCGATTGGATATTATATTGAAAGTCCCGATGTTTGTAAAGTAACAAAAGAATGAAGCGATTGAAAGTTTATTAGATTCGATCAGGTACTTGATAGCTTACTTGCTAAAACGGAAAACCCTGAACCTGTATGGCAGCAAAAAATAATAATTACGAATATGTTAGATTAGAACTCAGTTCTGCTTAGAGCATTTTGTAGATTTTACTTACGAGATTTCACCTGTCTTCATTTCAGTTTCATTCCTCCATGCCTTGTAAATCTCCACAGGTCCGGTTTCTATGTTCAAATCCTTATCCTTCAACATCTTTTCAACAAGAGGGCCAATAATAGTCTGCAGGCTGTTTAATCCCGACAACTGTCTAGATAGGCCAACTGCCATTTTGAGCACCAGCGGCGTTGACGCTATTATATCAAAGGGTTTCACTACTTTGCAGCTTATTTCTTCCTCCAAAGTAAATCTAAACAATTTAAGTAGCAAATATTCGTCTCTAGGATAAGCCCCGAAATTATAAAGACTCAAAACGACATTTTGCACGAAAAAATTAGTCTTGTTTTGAGGTATACAAAACAAAAGTTTAGACAGATAGGTAGGGTTCGTTTGTAGCTCATAGAACAAATGTTGGTAGCCATCTAGAAGTCTTTTACATTCTTTTGTAAGAGATTTTAACCCTTTGACAGCAGTGGAGACTGTCAATAAAGTACCTTTGCCCTGATTTTGTAAAACAAGTTTAGTCAAGGAATTGTGTTTCACCAAATTGTTAAGTTTTAACCCGTGCGCGGCGACTTCTTGCAGCGCAATTCTATTTTGGACCAGGAGTCCTATTTTCAAATCCATGTCATCAATTTGCTTGGATAGCTCTTGATTTTTCCTTATAGACTGCACAACTTCAGCTTTTAAACTTTGGAGTTCTATTTCGCGATCGTAGTCTTCAGTCGAAAAGTCTAATAAGGGAATGAATCTCTTGACAACTTTTAGTTGCGGGTTAGGAGAGTGGAACAATGAAGCAAACGCCTGTCGAGCTCTGCGACCTCTCCAGAGAGCTTGAATTTTGATTATTTTGTGCTCCTGTAAGAAAATATTATAATAAATGTATAAAATCACACCTAAAACCTACATTTAACCCATTCATTGCCGAAGACGCGAATTCGCGTCCTATGTATGTGTAATCGTAATGCCGAGGACGCGATTTCGCGTCCTCGAGTTATTTGTTTTTTTTTGCTAGAAAACAACTGTACTTAAATGCTGATACCAAAATGTTACTTTATTTATGAAGGATAATATTATACTGTTGCTGGTTTTTGGATTCAGTGCATCTGTAATTTTCATAATTCTTATCTCGGATGCCGAAGACGCGAATTCGCGTCCCATGTTATGTGTAATCGTTATGCCGAGGACGCGATTTCGCGTCCTCGAGTTGTGTTTTTTTTTGCTAGAAAACAACTGTACTTAAATGCTGATACCAAAATGTTACTTTATTTATGAAGGATAATATTATACTGTTGCTGGTTTTTAGATTCAGTGCATTTGTAATTTTCATAATTCTTATCTCGGATGCCGAAGACGCGAATTCACGTCCGATCGTAATTCCGGGGTCGCGATTTCGCGGCCTCGTTTTTTTACTAGAAAACAACTATTTATTTATTTTTTGAAGGAGAATATTATACTTCGGTTTTTGGATTCAGTGCATTTGTAATTTAGAAAAAATAGTTTTTGCTAGAAAAACACTTATTTAAAAAAACTTATCCCGAGATGTAATTTTTAAAGACAAATTGTATACTGTTACCGGTTATTAAAATAAACACATTTGTAATACTCAACATTTTCATTTCGGGTGAAGCGGAGGCGGATTCCCGTCCATTATGTTTATATTAGGTAATTGTCATTTACCTTTTATCGCGAAAAATATTTAATGATAGTAATTTAATCATGTGCCATATACTTTATAAGTGATTGTGGCAATTAATAATACAAACTACTAAAATAATTTAGATACGCAGACATGTTTATGTCCAGGGGTACTAAACATTTTCGACTGTATATTTAACTATAATAAAATTTCAGATTCAGATTCAGATTTTTTATTGGTAAAAAAAAAAAAAAAAAAAAAATACAGATTTTTACAAGTCAAATAAAATATCATATTCTTAATTTAAGATAGACTTAAATATGCGGTATAGCTATAATTAAATTACAATTTCAAAATGTCAGTTGTTTACTAAATGTCAGGTAAATAATCGTAGAATAATGTTATAAATTGATTTAGAACTAATAACAAAATGTCAAAATATCATCAATTAATTAATTTAAATTACAAAAGAAGGATGCGTACAACATTTACCTACTACAAATTATCCCTTAGGTATTTCGAGTTCGTTTATATCGTAACAGGCTAATTTAATAAGTAAAGCCTTTAATTTATTTTTGAAAATTGTGTCACTGCCTACATTTCTAATATCAATTGGAATTTTATTATATATTTTGGGTTGCATTTAATATTTAATATTTTTGTCCATTATCTAAACACTTGCTTTAAACACTTTCTTTAACTTTTATAATCTTACTAAAAACCATTAAAAACTCATATACGTCTGAAGTATACGGCCGTCACGTCTATACTGAATACGTTTTCGACAAAAACTGTTTTTAGGCGCAAAAATTTCACTTACGATGCCGAAAACGCGAAATCGCGTCCTTGACAACGTAATGCCGCGGACGCGAATTCGCGCCCTTGAAATAGGTTAACCTAATGCCGCGGACGCGAACTCGCGTCCATGAAATGTTAACGTCATGCCGCGGACGCGAATTCGCGTCGTCGCGTGGAAGGCGGCGGCACTGCGTGATGAGTAAAAATATGAGGCGTCGGCAATGAATGGGTTAATTTCAATCAAAAGCTCTGCCATGTCACGCCAAAAAGCCGTAAGTGAAACTAATATGGAAATACGTTTTCTTAGTTTAGCATGGAAGAAGTAGGTTACCTACCTGGATTTTATACCAAGCCATAGGATTTTGCTTTCGTTCTTTCCGCAATTTAGCCTCTATAGTTTTCAGTTTAATCATTGCCCTATACTTTCTTTGAATCAATATACTTCTCCACCAAGCTTGAATTTTGATAACAAAACCATCATTATCTTTGAAGAACTTGAACCTCTGGTGTAAATTCTTTCTGAACAAGTACCCTCTACAATATGCCTGAAGTTTTACAATTGCTTTATCTATGATGACTTGCTTGTATTTATTGATGTGATGTTTATTTGTTTTGTCGGCAAGGCTATTCACATCCTTTCGGCTGAAGTAGCGCGCGTAAGGAACAAAATCTTTTGGGGTGGTCCAACTGTAGTTGTAAGACTCTATATCTATGTAAACAGTATTCCCTGCATCTGTGTGGCACACTATCCATGGGCAGATATAGTGTCCCCGTTTCTTCAATGCTTTAGTAAAGGTCTGAAAATACACATTCTTACAAGCACTGTCTACCATCAAATTAGAAAAAATAGGCGATAACAGAGCCTCCCAGAATTCATCAACGTTATTTTTCAAAACTGCTGAGTTTAACTGTACTAAAGTATCAGTCAAATCTTTGACTTTTGAAGACTCATCATTCACTTCATTGATAGTTTCAACAATGTCATCAAGCCAAAGATTTTGTGAATCTTTATGTAGGTACTTTTTCTTGAGCATTCTTAAATAAAGATGTTTCTCCTCTTTATGTAAGGGAGCTGGTATCTTCAAATACGCACTTTTTAGAAGAGGCATTAGTGCCTCCACATTGTCATCAGATACTGCTTTGTTAATTCTTTCAATTACTGCCACTAATTCTTCATTGTCATCATCCTCCAAATTAACCATTTCAATAGTGTCTCTAATGTCTTCTAACGTCAGCAATGGGCAAGCGCACTGTTCTCTCACTTTGACCTGCAACGCGGTCATGAGCGCAGACAGGTAGCGGCGGCGGCAGTGCGGCCGCAGACCCTCGAGGTGCACCTGCTTCAAAGTCAATGTCTTCCAAACAGCAGATTCATCCCCCCTCTCCACAGCCTGAGACACCGACGCAATAGCCGTCAAATACGACACGGATGCAGCTATCTCACTCTCGTTCAAGTTTTTCTCGAGTTCAAACTTCTCCAGCTTCATTTCTTCAAACAGAAGTGGGATCGCATACTTATCTACCTTTATATTTAATTCTAGATTAGGATTAGTCAATGCTTTATATAAGTCTTCACAATTGCCATCGTCCAAAGCATTATTAACTTTCGCGATAGCGGTTTTATGATCTCCATGCTCAATGGATTTTCGATTACCTTCATTAATTACATTCTGAAATATCTTGTGCCAATTAGTGATGCTTTCAACCTCGACATCTTTATTAATTTCGATTATTTCTTTAACAACGTCACAATAGAAGTCCAAATTGTCAGGGTTATAGTCCTTTACTTTTACCCAAGATTCATTGAAGATTTTATGTAAGCTATTGACGTCGTTATCATTTGAAGTGGAGCACAGTTTCTTCCACAGAAATTTGTAATTTGTGGCAGTTATGTGCCCTTGTATTTCTACAATGGTAAGCAGTTCATCATACTCGTCAGGGACATAGCTATCATTAAGAGAGTGGCTATGGGCGGCCTGTAATTTTTCATGCTTAGCAGCCGTCAATACCTTTTTATATTCGTCCATTAGACGATTTTGGATATATTTTAACTTGAGTTGTGGATTCAATAAGGCAGATGTTATTGGTTTGTGACTGTCCAAAAGTTTATTTAGTTCTATTACAGCTTTATGCATGCCTTGGTCATCATCCACATTATTTTTTGATAAGATACCACTAATTTTTTGAAACATAGGCATTGGGTGTTCGCATCTTTGTAGGTCTTTAGAGACTGTATCAAGTTCTTCATCTAAAAAATTACAATAAATTATAACTTCCATTCAATTAACAATGGAGTGAAAACATAAGATCTGCAACATCGCATTGTAGAAAGGTACCTAAGTATTGGTATAAAAATGTACATTTATTTTAGAGATTTAGGTATTTTACCTGTAAACACAGCTTTTCCATAGACATCTTGAATGAGAGGTGCTTTCCCAAGTTTGAACAAATGAGTACTTAGAGCATGTATACAGTATATTAACCTTGGGATATTCTTTTTGTCATAGATGTCTGTTGTTTCAGGTTGGAAAGTCTGATGAAAAAAATATGGACCTGTTATTTCAAACATAATAGTTTACTTTTTTTTAATAAAGTTTTCAATCGAACCATAGAATTCATGATTGTAGAAGAGGTGTAAAGTCTAAGAAAATATCGTTTTCCAGGTGCGACAATGACAACTGACGTAGATGGCGCTGTACAGGGCCATTTGTTTTGCGCTAAGTGAATTGACATCCATCAACTTTTGACAGCCAAAATTACAGCATATTGTACGGAGCCAAATAGCGCCATCTATACCAGCTAGTATAGATTCAGCAAATTCCTAGAGATTGTCTTAGACTTAACACATATTATAATATCAATGAATCAGCAATTCAAACAAACGATTTCCTTTTTACTGTGGACTGTACTTTTTTTAAATGGTCATTTATTACTCAACAACAATAAGTCTCATATATGTGCTAGAACATAATGAGATTGGCGAAAAATGTATTGTCACCAAAGTAAATGCCACATCTCAGTTCTACCACTTCTATCAGTCACTGGGAAGTAGCTCAACATGCTGGATTTGATTACAGACACTCAGAGAGATCAAACTTATCCAAAGCTTGTACTAAATTACATACAATAAAATATAGAAACAGACTCAGCTTTCATACTGACCAGAATTTTGCGCCTGTGCCCTTAACTTATCTGGCATCTCAAACATTTACATAACTTAAAAACTAAGATAAAAATTATTGATAAGACATTTGGGCAGATAAATATAGTGTAGCAAAAGATGCAGGTTACTATGAAAACTGAACACTTTTTACAGGTTGTTTCATCTAGGGAGTGCTCACAGTACTGGTTTTTTATACAAATACAGTACCGGAACTGGGAATTCCCAGTTCTCTCCATAAAAACTCAGTACCAGGAGCATTCCCTAGTTTCACCCAAATGGGAAAGTGTGAGAAACTCTTGAAACTATAATTGATACGGAAATTTGTTCTTGAGACGTTATGATTTTAGGTAAAATAAAAACTGGTTCATAGGATATTTCAAAAAGCCTCACACATGGCTCAGACTGGAATCAAACCCTGTCGTAATATTGAAATGCATCTTTTTAAATGTAATTAATAGTGCTAGTGGTACTGAACCCTGAATCTATAATTACAGGGAAATGCTGTATTTCGTAACTTAAGTTTCAGATTTTTTTCCCTCACTGCCCTCCATTGGTATGAAATAACATGTGGAACAAAAGATAATTACAAAACTGCTTGTGTTATTTATGTAATGTGTAGTAAAGCACTGGTAGACTGGTACCCAATTGGTAAGATTCCAAACAATTCCAATGGCAATTGGTAAGATTTGGTTGGTGGCTATCCAACCAGAGGTGATCAGTTTGAGCCCGGCTCTAGAAATTATTTATAGATTTGTACAAATACTGACTCAGCAGTTTCTTATCATTAGTGGTAAACATTGTAAGTATATCAGCCTTTTTCTCAATAAAGTCTAGTTTCCTCTCGGAATTGGAAGGTAAAAATAAGTCACTAATTTTTAAAATTCTAAACATAATAAGCAGTAAAACAGTAGTAATCAACTTATCAGTACTTACAACAGGAAGTTCAGTTTTCCTTAATACTTGCAGGAAAATGTTAATATTGTCTGTATGTTTAAACTGCAAACCCATGACCTGCAATGCAAAATTTAGTTTACTCAAATGCATAGATCCATCTTAATCATCTTGTCATTCCGTCTGTTATCCTTTGGCAGCTTAACTACTGAAATAATATTGATGAATTTAGGCAAGACATTATGTTGGTTCAAAAAACCTTTTTTTAATGATGGGGCACCCCCTTTGTTTGTTATCCTTATTATGCTGAAAAAATACACCAAGTTTTGTAAATTTATCTCAACTACAAGGTGGTGCTCAACCACATTGAATATTTTTAATTTGTATTAAATCCATATAAAAGTAATTTATTTTAAGATTTTATTAAGGTATCTGTTTTCACATCTATCTGAACATCTATTTGAACATGTGATTTATAAGTTTAAAAGTCGAAAAACATTTTTATTCCTACTTTTATTTTTTATTTTAAAAGTCTGAATGTTTGAATTTCACCAAAAAAAAATCATAAAAATTACAAATAAAAATGTTTCTTTTTTTACTTAACAACTTATAAATCACATTTACAAAAACAAAATAATTTACTTGGTTTAACTTATAAGTTATAATACACAAAACAAAAGTCTAGAATTTGTATGTTGTACATGAATGCATGTAATTAATGAATCTCATATTGTTTTTTTTATACTATGTCAGTGGCAAACAAGCATATGGCCCGCCTGATGGTAAGCAGTCTAGTCGTATTAAGTATAACAATACTTCGGGAGACCCTGCTATTCCATTAGGAAATAGGGTAAAAACCAACAAACTGTACTTAAGTGTAACAAAATAAGGGGGCGCCGCTTCTTCTAACTAGTTTGAATTTCATATTATCTCATTCATATTATCATTTGATATTCCCCTCTTAAGGGAAGGAAAGGACTGACATGGGTTAAACACACATAGGAGGAGCAGCTGGCACAGCTTTATATACATTATTTATACTATGTGGCAAACAAGCATGGGTTGCCATGGTAACCATAGCCTGTGGATGCCTGCAACTCTAAGGATGTTACATGCACATTGCCAACCCATTCAAACCTATACAGTTTTTGAAGAAGGTATATAATATCTAACCATTAACTTACAAATGAGGTATGTCACTATAATTGTTATGTTGCTTTATTGTTTTCGAAAAGTATATCAGTAGAGTTAAAGACTTAAACAGGTTTTGTTAGAACCAAAACAAATAAAGGATAAGTTGGTGATTGAAGACAGTTTTTGAATGTCTAATATATGTAAAAAAATCACAGATAGTCTATTAATGTTAACTTTTTTGTTTATAGTACATTGTGCACAGCTGCAAAAGTGCATACTTTAGAATACATAATGCTGTGCAGGAATGGAAATCGTTCATAAAGCAGGTTAGCACTTTTGCAGCTCGCTGTACACTACATATAAGAATGGTATTTCTCACCTTATAACGCCTTTGATCAATGTCATAAATTTTCTTCAGGGGGAGTGATTCAGGTGCAATAAAATTCCCCAGTTTAGCTAAATATACACCATTGCGTAGATTTTCTTCGAATTCAGTAGTCGGGGGTAATTTCTCTTTCAAACATGCTTCCATCCACGTCTTGGCTTCCTCCAATCGGCAAAGGTACTCGTACGCCACAGTCCTTTGTCTTATCACATCCATTTCTTGACCAGTTTTTCTCATATCTGTGTCACCTGTTATATTAATTACTAATTAATATATGCGTTATCAAATTACACTAATCATAAATTAACAACATTGCAGCAAATACACTCTTACAGTCGTCGATCTTTCCAATGCGAATATCCTCCATATTTTCACGTAGTACGGAAATCATTGTATTGTTTTAGGCCTCTTGTATCTTAAATTAAGTCTGATCAACCATTACAGAGAAATATGTGATGTATTTTGTGTTCGACGTTTATGTTTTAATCAACAGTAACGTATTCGCAAATTCAATAGTTTAACGTTTAAATCTGATTTGAACACATGTCAAAACATTGTACAGACTATAAAATTATGTCTAATAAAGTTTGTGTTCCAGGTTGTATTTATTCTAAAAAAACAAGGTTAGCACCATGTTAGCCAACATAACCGACGTATCCATATGCCCTTTTTAGCTTAGTTTAGTACGCACCGAGTGGCAGAGGGTAGCTAATAGGGTTGTTTCCATCTACAAATCTTAGGGCAGAATAGTATCCCAATAAATTCTTATGGATTATAAGAACATGTTAAACTACCTTTAGTAGACCTCTAATGAGCATTTTTTGTAAATATTGAATAGGGTTGTTTCCAATTTTTTGAAACGCTTGTATCCACACCATAGTCTCTATCCTTTTCCAGTCAGGGGGCCTACCGCGAAAACCGAAATTCGCAAATTGCGGAGATCTTTCTCTTTTACTCTCACTAAGACGTAATTAGAGTGACAGAGAATAATGCCCGCAATTGACGAATTTCGATTTTCCCGGTAGCCGCCCAGTTTCTACAGAGAAGGTAAAAAAGAAAATATAAGAGATCTATTTTCTTTACTAGTTTACTACTACTACTAGTGCTACTTATTGTCATCTTGAGGCGGCTAGAAACCTCAAATCACATGTAAGTTTAAATTATTGCCGGCTAAGTAGGAGTAACAAATTCAATCGATTGATCAAAAACGGCAATATACCGCAAATTGCACGCGATTATCGATGTCGTTTGTAGAGGCCATTACCAGCCAGTCGGAAACTATGTTCAAAGAGCATATAATCACTACGTTCTAATGTTTTGTTTATTTCAGTTGATTATTTGTCAATTAAATACGAACCGAGTACGAATCGCTTTGCATTCATTATTTTGAATTTGTTTAATTGCAATGGATGAGGAAGCCGAAGAAGCCTTGGACGGAGGGAAGCATGCACCGGAGCCTATATTTCTTTGTAAATGTTTATTAAGTGACGATACTATCCCGCCAGTAATACCTCCTCGTAAACTAAGAATTCTTAATGCAGTCGACGACGCAGAAAATTACTTACGGGACCGGCGAATCCCAGAATTGATGCGTTTTCTACTTACGAAAGTACTATCCGATGGCTCTAATGATCCTACATCTTACCTTAAGGAATTGTTAGATCACTGCATGCTATTTCGTGCAGGACACGGGACAGCCCCAGTTTTATATGAAGACAGGTAAGAGCAGGGCATTTAAATTGATTTAAAGGTTTTTTTTGGGTTCATCCATTAATTACATCACACGAATATCGAGGTTTTTTTACCCCTCCCTCCCTTGTCACACTTGGTCACATTTGGCAATCCCCCCCCCCCCCTCTTGTGACGTCACATTTTTAGCAATTGTGTTTTCAACGAAATCGGCAAATCGAATTAGGTATTATTAATATATTTTTGATTTTTTTTTATACTACGTCGGTGGCAAACAAGCATACGGTCCGCCTGATGGTAAGCAGTCTCCGTAGCCTATGTACGCCTGCAACTTCCCCCCCCCCCCCCCCCTCGTTGAGCTCTGGCAACCTTACTCACTGGCAGGAACACAACACTATGAGTAGGGTCTAGTGTTATTTGGCTGCGGTTTTCTGTATGGTGGAGGTACTTCCCCAGTTGGGTTGGTTGGGGGGATAAAAGAGATATTAGTAATTTTATAACACAATACGGATTGGAAAGAAAATTAAAAGAATAAAAATGATTATCTTTCCAAAAACTCGTTATTTAAGTGCACAGCGAATAAAAAGAAACTGGGTTGCTGATGAAGTTAAAGTCACGTCACAAAGTTTGTGACTCCCCCCCTCCCCCTTGTCACAGCATGTGACCTTTTCTTGGCCCCCTCCCTCCCCCTAAACGTATGATGTCATTAATGGATGACCCGATGATGAATACGGTTTCAGGCATTTGGAAGCGGTGATTAAAAGTTTTGATCCGGGGCGCCGCGGGTGGTTAAGCTCAGGACAAGTTCGACGTCTTTATGCGACTCTGGGATTAACTCTAGAAGAATATCCACATGAAAAAATCTCAACAGCTATTATTTTTAAAGACATCAAGAAAACTCAAGAATCAGAACTGTTGTGCTTGCTTTCTGCTGGAATTCCAATGGAAGAATCATATAGTGTAACGGATACTTCCGATTCGAAACAAGTAAACATTATTAAGCCACCTCCAAAAAAGTAATCCACGAATAAATCTTTTTATTTTATTTAATAAATATCCGACTTCTGCTACTCTTGAGCAGGGTCTTTAGGCACTCCACCTATAATATTTTTTCACTGTATAAGACTGCAACCAAGACTGAGGCAGTAATAATGTGAGATGTGGTTACTTATAAATGGCTAAGCCAGGGGTTCCCAATCTTTTTCAACATGCCAGCGCCAGTTACAAGTTTAGTATTTTGCAACGGCGCCCTTGTAAATTTAAAATCACGGTCGAAAAAGAGTGACACGACGCTATATTATTTACCGATGCGAGCGCTCAATATACGTAGATATTTGTGGTTTCGGATAATGATAGAACTCACGGCGCCCCTCTTTACTTCCTACGGCGCACCAGGGCGCCGCGGCGCACACTTTGGGAACCCCTGGGCTAAGCAACTGTCCATGTTCTGTATTTCTTTATGTTCTTAAACTTCTTAAGTAATTGTGTAGATATTGTATAATTAGTTGCTGTGATTCTTAAATAAATAAATGAATAGGGTTTAATCCGGCAGTAAACAAACTTCCGATTACATTACTGAATTTAGTAAGTGCGTCCTGAACTACCTTAGTCGAGTTCCAGTGCTTATATACTTACCCTTTCATGTATATGTGGTGGTCAAAAATCGCGAGTCCAAACCTCGGTTGTGCGGTGTGCAGAAAAAAATCGTTCTCGAAGAAACAACAACGTTCAGTAGAAGGAAGACAACCCTTCGCACCTACATTTTTAAATTTGCCACCTTCTACTGACGGAAATGGCTTGCCAAACTATAAAAGATGACCTTATCATTATCACTTATCATCATACACAGACAAGAGGTTAATTCGGCAAGTGTTAGTGCGCTCATTCGATCATGTGTTAGGTATTCCGCCGTGCATCCGTTAAGGACGCAGCTATAAGTGGGAGCGAAAAGAGATATTTTTACCGCAACAAGTAGGGCTAATATGGTCGGCTCTTTATCACTTCTCACTATGTCTGTCACGTTCTAACAAGTATATAAGTGCGAAAGTGACGCATGGCATGACAGGTGATAAAAATGCGACCATGATACCGCTGCAGGTCGCGGTTCGGTGCGGTGCGCCCGTCTATAAACGCTTTAACCTGCCTAAACATATTCGAAGTAGTATCACGCGAAGTATCAGAACGTACTTGTGAACTCAATAGTGTAGTCATGTATAGTGTAGGAAATAAAGGTAGTGGACCCCGCAGTAATTCCTCTGCCAGAAAAACTTTACAGTATGATAAAGTATCAATAAATAAAAAGTATTGTCTTAATTTCCAAAGAATAATAATAATAGGATTTAAGTAAATACCTAAAGTATTAAATCGTTAATATCTTTTTACGGAAAAATGCTCCGTTCAAACTTTCTTCACCAGACATATTCATGTAACGTATTACAACAATATATGAAATATCCAAAAAAATATCCCAGTAGAAATACCAATATTAATAAAATATAATTTTTGGACGTGTCTTGGACCGGAAAATTACTCCGTCAAATTTTTTCACTGGAATGCCATTTTATTGCCGTTTTATAGCTACAAAATGAAAATCTAAAAAAAAATCCATGTAACTATACTATTTTCAGAAATTGCCTTTTTACTCGCTGTGAAAAATTTCTCTATCCATTTTATTTATTGAATTAAGATCACAGTTTTATTTCCATCCAACTATAAAAACATCCAAAAAAATAACGAGCGTATTAAAAACTTAACATCGGGAGCAGTGTGTAGGGAGCGGGGTGTACAAGCGGGGTGCGGGAGCGGTACCGGCCGCCGCAAGCGCGCGCGCCGCGCCTGCCCGGCGGTGGCAGCTTGCTACTTCTCTATTCATTCGCGTATCGCCTAGGTGCATAGGTTACTGTTGTTAAAAATATTTCTACTTGTTTCTTTTTTGACCTGCCTAATGCCTGCCTGTCTGTGTAGTACCTACCGTAAGTATAGTCTCTACCGTACTTACAAATGAACTAGGTAGGTTATGCGATGTGTCTAATTTAAATATTTATATTTTTAAATTCAATTTATTCAATTCGAGTCGTACGTATTAGGCCATCAAACGAAGGAAAAAACGGGGAAATAATTCGTGTATAAGCGAATTTTGGCATAGTTGTAGATAAAGGTACCTTACATAACATACTGAAAGTACTGATAGAGGGGGGTGGCGCTATTGTGTACGGGGGAGGGAGGGTTTAAATGTCCCTTTTTTAGTTTATTTTAAATAACTCGTGAACGGTGGCCCATATCAAAAAATGATCTATCACGCAAATCATCTATGTAACATTTCCTACAAGAAAAATTCAGTACACTTTTTACTAGGATCAATATTTAAAAAGATATTAAAGCGGGAAAATTAATTAAAATCAATTTTCTGGTCCATTTTTCTATATTTTCGTAAACGGTGGCAATTAACAAAAAACGCTGTAAAATGTAAATAATCTACACAAAACTTCTACAAAAAAGATTCAGTACCCTTTGTGAAAGGATCAATATTTAAAAAGATATTAAAGAGGGAAAGTTAATAAAACCAATTCTAAGGTTCATTTTCTTTATTTTCGTAAATAATTTGTAAAGTATGACCCATAGCAAAAAAAAATGTCTTATACATAAAATTTTCTATAAGAAATATCTAGCACACTTTTTGCTAGGATGAATATTTAAAAATATACTAAAGCGGGAATGTTAATAATAATCAATTTTAAAAACCCTTTTTAGTTTTCATAAGTAACTCGTAAACGGTAGCCCGTAGAAAAACACGTTCTTATTCATAAAGAATGCACATAATATTTCCTACAAAAAATAATTCGATCACTTTTCTCTAGGATCAATATTTAAGAAGATATTATAGGGGGTAAATCAATTCATAGGTACTTTTTTTAGTTGTTCGTAAATAACTATTAAACGGTGCTCCAGTGTAATAAGAATGTTAAACATAAATACTTAACATACAATTTTCTGGAAAAAAGATTTATTACACTTTTTCTTTAGGATCAATATTATTGAGATATTAAACGGCGAAAGTTAATTTTAATCAATTCTGCACATTATTTGTGTTTCTCGCTTTAAAAGCTTAATAAATATTGATCTTAGGGAAAAGTGTTCCGCATGTCTTTTGTAAAAAAAATATTATAATTGTTTATATACACATTTATATTTTTTGCTATAGGTCATACTTTACAAAATATTTACGAAAAACTAAAAAAAGAGACCTGAGGATTCATTGTAAGTAACTTTGCTCCTCTTTGACTAAAAAACCGGACAAGTGCGAGTCGGACTCGCCCGCTGAGGGTTCCGTACTTTTTAGTATTTGTTGTTATAGCGGCAACAGAAATACATATAAATATAAATATTTCTGTCATAGCATGCCAAACTATAATTCTAAACGTAACTAGCGACAATGATATCGCTCGGAGCGCACGTGAGACAATTGCATCGACGCGGCTGCTAGCTCTAAATGGCCCTTTTTTAGTTTATCTTAAATAACTCTTAAACGGTGGCCCATATCAAAAAATGTTCTTTCACGCAAATCATCTAAATAAAATTTCGAACAAGAAAAAATCAGTCCACTTTGTTATTTAAAGATTAGGCGGGAAAGTTAAATAAAATCAATTTTATGGTCCATTTTTCTATATTTTCGTAAACGGTGGCAATTAGCAAAAAACGCTGTAAAATGTAAATGATCTACATAAAACTTTCTACAAAAAAGATTCAGTACCCTTTGTGAAAGGATCAATATTTAAAAAGATATTAAAGAGGGAAAGTTAATAAAACCAATTCTAAGGTTCCTTTTCTTTAGTTTTCGTAAATAATTTCTAAAGTATTACCCATAGCAAAAAAATGTCTCATACATAAATAAGTAACATAAAATTTTCTATAAGAAATATGTAGCACACTTTTCGCTAGGATGAATATTTAAAAAGATACTAAAGCGGGAATGTTAATAATAATCAATTTTAAAAACCCTTTTTAGTTTTCGTAAGTAACTCGTAAACGGTACCCCGTAGCAAAACACGTTCAAACATAAAATTTTCTAGAAAAAAGATTTCTATTCTTTTTCTTTAGGATCAATATTATTGAGATATTAATTTTAATCAATTCTGCACATTATTTGTGTTTCTCGCTTTAAAACCTTAATAAATATTGATCTTAGGGAAAAATGTTCCGCATGTCTTTTGTAGAAAATTTTATTATAATTGTTTATATATATATATTTGCTATAGGTCATAATACTTTACAAATTATTTACGAAAAACTAAAAAAGAGATCTGAGGATACATTGTAAGTAACTTTGCCCCTCTGACTAAAAAAAATCCAACAAGTGCGAGTCAGACTCGCCCACCGAGGGTTCCGTACTTTTTAGTATTTGTTGTTATAGCGGCAATAGAAATACATCATCTTTGAAAATTTCAACTGTATATCACGGTTCATGAGATACAGCCTGGTGACAGACGGACGGACGGACAGCGGAGTATTATTAATAGGGTCCCGTTTTAGCCTTTGGGTACGGAACCCTAAAAAGGACCTGGAAACTGATTATAATGAATTTTAATATCTCATTAAATATTGATCCTAGCGAAAAAAATTACGGAACTTTTGTTGTACAAAATTACATTTCTATTATTAATGTATAAAGAGCTTTTTGCATTGGGCCACTGTTTACGAGTTATTTACGAAAAACAAAGAAATTAGGGACTTGTAAATTGTTTGTGATTTACTTTCCCCCTTTAATATTGTTTTAAATATTGATCCTGGAGAAAAGTGGTCTGTATGTTTTTTGTAGGAAATATTATGTTAATTATTTATGTATAAGAACCTGTTTTGTTATGAGCTGCCGTTTAAGAGTTATTTACGAAAAATTAAGAAGTGACTTTAAAATTGATTAGTATTAATATTCCCGCTTTAGTATCTTTTTAAATGTTGATCCTAGCGAAAAGTTTCATATATCTTTCTTGTAGTAAAAATTATGGTTAATATTTATGTATGAGAGATTTTTTGCTATGGATCATACTTTACAAATTATTTACGAAAAACGAAAGAAAAGAAACCTTAGAATTGATTTTAATTGACTTTCCCCCTTTAATATCTTTTTAAATATTAATACTCTCAAAAAGTTTACTGAATCTTTTTTGTAAAAAAAATGTGTAAATTATTTACGTTTAACAAGGTTTTTGCTATTTACGGGTTATTCACGAAAATATAGTAAAATGGACCATAAAATTGATTTTAATTAACTTTCCCGCTTTAATATTTCTTAAATGTTGATCCTAGCGAAAAAGTGCACTGAATCTTTCGATTCGGCAATTTTATATATATTATTTACGTTAAAGAACATTTTTTGCTATGGGCCACCGTTTACGAGTTATTTAAGAAAAACTGAAAAAAGGGACCTTTAAACTCAGTCAGTCTATGTGGGCGTCTAAAGAAGGTAGCTGGCAGGGACTGGATGCAGAAAACGGGAAAACGTGCTTTGTGGCGCATCTGGGGGAGGCCTATGTCCAGCAGTGGACTGCAACAGGCTGACGATAATGATGATGAAGTATCTTTCAGCTTATAGTACAAGTTTCATCAAAACTGGTTCAGTAGTTTTAAAGATCTCGATGGTTAAGTTTTAAGATATCGCAATTTATTAACGATAAGCATACAATAAGTAGGTAATCTTTTTACGTGGCAAATATTCTAGAACCTAGTTGTTTTTGACGTCGGTTGTTATTAACGTCTTTAGCGTGATATTATTCTAATCAATGTTAACTGCGTAAGTATATATTATTCGGTACAAAGAAAACGCAAAAATAACTAAATGTAGTGTAAAGACTCACACATCAGTGACAACGACAACTCCCTTCTTAAGTGTGGACTGCGGGTCACGCGGTCGTGTCGTACAAGTAGCACAAGGACACTAATCTGCACTTAACTGCTAAAGGAAGACGGTACATTATTGCGTAAACGCGGGATGGATTTATCTTCGCTTCAAAAATTTCGGTGTTCTGGATGATATTTCTTTTGGATATTTTGAATTTAAGTGTATACGTATATATTTAGTATATATTTAAAAGAATACAGGCTGAGAAATTTTCCACTCTCAGTTTTTAATAGTTGTAAAATACATACATTTGGGTATGTATTTTTTTTGGATATTCTTACCCACTACGCCAAATTATATTCTAAGATCATATAAGAAGAAAAAAATGACAGAGCAATTTTCCGATGAAAATGAGCGTCAAAAAAGGAATTATCATTAAAAAAAATCTCATGTTTGATAAAATTTTTAGATTTTTTTCTAGTATTACATACTGATGCAAATAACTTATTTGGTAAAATAATTTTGGACAGAGGAATTACTCGGTTAAACATATAAACAGATTTATATTTTTACGTATAAATACCTAACTTAGGTTTTTTTTTTTTTTGGATATTTATATGTTAGTTTCGGCTCATACTATACAATAACCAAGCAAAATTTCATGGACTGAGAAATTATTGCATGGGTCTCCATACAACAACTTGCTAGATTTACTACACTAGTAGTGTTTGGTAAAACGTAGTGATTATATTATAGATAGATTATATGCTCTTTGGTGTTTAGTGTCATTATCAATATGACAGGACAGCGACAATTGTAGGACTGTAAATAAATTAATTTTATTTTATTAAATCTGCTAAGTGGAAGCCGGACAGTATACTGAAATGCATTACATAATGCTTGATTAAGAAACTTCTTTATTATATGCTAAACTAATTTAAATAGAAATTATCATATTCACGGCAATGTTTCTTATATTTTCATAATAAATATGTTTGTGTTAGGTTTTTTCATACATTTTGTGTTCTTGTTTTCAATATTTGATATTTATTTTAAATCTCCTATTGTAAAGAATGTGGCTTCTTATCAGCCACATCATGAGTCAGTGGCAGACCGCCTCGTGCTCTTCATGGTCGATGGCTTGAGAGCAGAGTCGTTTGCTAACTATACTACCATGCCATATTTGAGGTAAGTTATTTCTGTGTTTGATAAGTATGTCGCATTTGAAATTCGAGGTAAATCTTTACTTAATCTCACTGGAGGTCTTTTCCTCTTCTCAATGACTCCGCATTTGAATATATATATCATTGATAATAAAAATTCCAGATCAGTTGCTAACACCTATGGGAGATGGGGCATATCCAGCACTCAAGTCCCCACGGAGTCCCGGCCTGGCCATGTAGCAGTCATTGCAGGCTTCTATGAAGACCCTTCTGCTATTATGAAGGGATGGAAAGAGAATCCTGTTGATTTCGATTCAGTGTTCAACCAAACCGCATATACCTGGTGTTGGGGCACTTATGATATTGTAGACATCTTTACAAAAGGAACAGTAGACAATCATATATTTGTCCATAAGTTTGACCCTTATGATAATACATTTAGCACAGATAAAAATACAACACTTCTAGACTCATGGGTATTTGAAAATGTTAGAAATTTATTCTACAAAGCAAAGAGTGATAAAGCAGTACAAGAAAAGATGAAGAGTAAAAAAATAATCTACTTTTTGCATTTACTTGGTACAGATACATCTGGACATACACACAAACCTAAAACACAGTAAGTTGCATAATAATGAATATATATATATATATATATTGAAGAATAACTGTGGAGGCAATTACTTTTTCATAAAAAAAGAAATCAGTCAATAAGTCTTTAACACTCGGCAGTCCTTAAAAAACAGTCTTTGAATGTTACAAATATCACATTATCAATCATGTAGTATTACTGTTTGCCTTAAGGACCTATCCTTTGCCTTTATTGTGTTGGGACTTTATTCTAAGGCCTATCTAATAACATCATTTAGCATCAACAGGATGACATTAGGCAAAATGATTAGTCTATTTAAAATTTCATCTTTTCAGGAACTTTTTAACAACTGTGAGAAATGTAGACCAGGGTATCAAGGACATGGAAAAAATTGTCAGAGAGTTTTACAATGATGATGGGAAAACTACTTTCTTAATGACCTCTGATCATGGCATGACAGATTGGGGTATGACTATTTTCAAGATTTATAAGATCCTGGTTTTGTTCATTACTACCCTATGTTATTTGGATAACTGTCTTGTTATTAAAATAGAAAAAAAAGTTGCAAAGCAAAAATAACAATTTTTTTACATATGGATGTTTAATAGGAATAAAAATTATTAGTTCTTTTTTTTTAAAGGTTCTCATGGATCTGGTGATGATCATGAAACACAAACGCCATTTGTAATGTGGGGTGCTGGAGTGCAACAAGCTAAAGAGGGACCTGAAGACCCATACACCAAGGGCATGTCATTCAATCATAGGTTTGACATAAAACAAGCAGACTTGACACCGCTCATGTCTACTGTACTCTCAATACCAGTGCCAGTCAATTCTATTGTAAGTTGATGCATATGAAATTAGTAGTATTTAAACTTTGACTTTACACTCTTTTTTGTGATGTAGGTACATCATCTCCACTCTCTCCTTCTGACACAAATGGATCCTTGTTTTCCTTTTATTTATTTTTCTTAGTAATCATTTTCATGTTTTACACATTTTTGTAACTGGTAAAGTACCTAACTATAAAGAAAAGTTCCTCACCAACACTGGCGCACACCACTTGAATTACAATTTACAGAATTTTGCAAGCTTTTAGCTTGACTAGTGTGACCATGAGCTGTAGTTGGTTGTCGGCTCTACTGTCCTTTATTGACATTACAATGTTTGTGATTTCAGGGCAAATTGCCAGTGGATTTGCTAAACATGACATTGCCAAACAGAGCAAAAGCTGTCTACAGTCACAGCAGGCAATTAGCTTCCCAGTATAATAGGAAGAAGCTAGAAGTGGAAACAAATGCCATATCATTGCTTTACAAATCATTTAAGCCATTTAGCACTGAGAAGTATGATGAGCTTATAGAATTTACTGAGAAATTATTATTGAGTGGAGAATACGAGAAACTTATACATTTCAGTGAAGAAATTACACAATTAAGCCTTGCAGGACTGACATATTATCAGAATTATTATCAACGTCCATTGTTAATACTAGTCACTATGTCATTTATAGGCTGGATTTTGTATTTGCTTAAAGTATTATTAGAGCAAAAAGTTAATTCGCAAGTGGAGCCTGTTAATTTAAAGAGATTTAATATTTTGGGATCACATTTATTTTCAAATGTGATATTTTTACTAATGTGTTTTTTATCGTTTTATGTTGTATTTGGTGAGTGTCCTTACATATTTTTTTGAACTATAAATTATCGTTGTCTAAAAGAAACAGACCCCCATTGCATAGAAATTTCCGGCAGGCGAATCAAATATCTCTGTACATTATAATCATGTGGTTTTTCATGAATTTTTGGGTGCAATTGCGTTACCTTTGAGACACTACTAATCCTATTTCATATTTTCAGCACAAAAATTACCAATTCAGTATTACATTCACTTTTTAATGCCTATTTTCTTATGGTGGAATGCCATACCGTCACTGGATGTATGGTCGAAAGCCCATCGATTATTCAGAAGCAGCCAAAAAATTAATGGAGTATGGATCGAAGTGTTGTGCTATGGCTTAGGCTCAATGGCAATGGTAAGAAAATTTACTACCTATTATCTGTTTGCTGAATTGACCAAAAAGGTTTTTACTAACCATAAATTCTAATTCTATTTCTGATTTTACATTAAATATTCTTTCTTCAGTTGATATGTGTTTTTCCGTCGGCTGGGGTGTTAAATACTGGGAATAATTTTACGTGGACAAATATGCTAATGATTAAATTCCATCTAATATCCTTTAGTAACTGATGAGTAAGTGTAAGGCACGGTCAAGGAAATTGATTCTTTAGCAGATTACGGTTCGCTTTACATTGGACAGCTCTTAGCATAAGTATTTACAACCAAATTTACTTGAACCGCAAACTGCTAAAGAATCAATTTACTCTAGTGTATAGTCAGCAATACTAGAGTTAGACCAAGCTAAGTTGGCAGCGATTCTGATAGCCCAGACTGTGCAAGTGTTATTTTAAACGTCATCCTTCTATGAAATTATGACGTTTAAATAACACTTGCGCAGCCTGTGCTATAAAAATCGCTGCCAACTTAGCTTGGTCTAACTCTATTCGCTTAGCACTTCTGCATACCTATTACCTACATATCTTTTTATGCAGAGGTGCTAAGGGAATAGTTTTACGTACCAGATAGAGTGGCACTGTTTTTTTTATTTTATTTATAAGCCGCCACTTTAGGCCCGTTGGATGAGGGCAACGAACGACAGTCGTTGTGAATAATTGCAGATCAGTAATTAGCTCCTTACACATTCCTGCATTTAGTTACTGACGGGAGGGACGCCGAAATACGCGAGACACGTAAAAATTAATATCCCGTTATCAATGTTGCACTTCTTTGAAAATAAGGGTTTGATTATCAACAACATCAGCTTGTATCAAAATTTAAATATTCAACAGAAATTTCTGTTTTTAGGGTTTGTCATTCACCTATCGATGGATGTTGAGTATCCCACTCATGGGCATGGGCGTGTGGCCATTTTTCTCATACATACGAAACTGCTTGACTACACCGATTCTCATAGTGTGGCCAGCTAGCTGTGCTATGCTTAGTTTCTTTTCATTTGTACCTGTAGTTGGGAAAGATGTGCTAATAGAATTAGTGTGAGTAAAATATTAATTTTGGAAACTTAAAAACGGAAGCCCACTGCGGCGCACGATGAGGCGATTTTATGATAATCTCACGGACTAGTACATATATTATGTTACATACCTAGGGCGGTACCTAAAGCAAGAAATGCCTGAAATGAAGATAACTTGTAATAGGCGAATATGTAATAGGGCCTTCTTCTCTCTGCCTCTCGCTCTTGCATATTTGAGCAATAAATAAGCAGATAAAGAAATTTCGTTATTCGAGGAAAGGCTTTCCTATTTACTGGCCGAGGTGTGTATACTATTTTTTGCTCGACGAAGCCGGAAAGCGGCAACTTCTTTTCGCTCAGTGATTGACGCTTTCCGGCCGGCAGAGGGCAGAAAAAATAATTTTCGCGGGCGGCTCATTTATTCGTGCGTACGTCGCAGAGGATATCCGTTTTAACCCTTTGAATGCTAAAGGCTTCCACAACGATCACAACCTTCAAAAAATCCGATAGAGTTTGTGGTCGTTATATTATATATGTGATACAGGCGTGGCGTTCAAAGGGTTTAAGAGGTTTTTTTTTATCTTCACCTAATATAGCTTCTCTGCTTCACTCTCCTGCTATTGCTTTTATTTACAACACTAAATTATGGCCAGGATCGGATTTAGAATTATGTCTCATCAGTCATCACTCTTATAGATAGAGCAAGATCCCAGAGCTGCCACACCTTACTTATTTTCTCATGAATAAAATGTATGGGATAATATAGTGTTAGTATGTACTTTTAATGTCTCCATACTTGCTATATTGGCCCGATGGCCATTTGTCCGGTACAAGGTGCTAAAGTTAGGTAAAAATATACCTAGTAATATTTTTTTATTAAAAATTTATATGTGTGTATGTGTGAAACTTTATGTAGGTCTGGGGGATAGTTGAGCCCCTCCAATTGGTGTGGCTACTTACAATATATTATGTAATAGTTCCCTGAGTATCATATATAAAAATCAAGAGTGAGAATATAAGTCAATTACAATATTTTTTTGACAGCTTTAAAGCGGCTGATAAAAGTACCGGCGGCGGAAATGGTCTGGCATTTTTAATTATCAAATTTTAACAATATTTTCTAAAACATACATAAAAATCAGCCATGAGAATTCAAAAAAGCAAGTATTCTTTTTACCAATCTTTAGCACCTCGTACCGGACAAATGGCTAAAAGTGCTATGACTAACTTCATAAAGTTGTGGAACAATCGAGATATAGGCCTTGGCAGCAGGGTACGATTAGTGCGGGCACTGGTATTCTCTTCATCTTAATGTACGGTGCAGAAACCTCATCAAAAGCTTGGACAAGAGCAAAATCGATGCTTTCGAGATGTGGTGTTGGAGAAAGATGCTAAGAATCCCATGAACCGCAATGAGAACAAATGAGTCCATTCTGAGAGAACTAAAAATCACCAAACGACTCTCAACGATCTGCCAGGAGAGGGCTCTCAGATTCTTTGGGCACATAATGCGATCGCCACATCACAGCCTCGAATGTGACATCACACTGGGTCAAGTTGAAGGCAAGCGCGCTAGAGGAAGAGACTCTGCAAGATGGTCGGATTCCATAAGACAGACAGAGGGCAGCCCATATAGCCCTTGATCGCGTTAAATGGAGGGATATAGTTGTTGGTCACGATCCTCAGGCATGAGGGAACGACGAAGAGAAGAAGAAGGACGGGACAAAGGGCCGTCGGGCCAATATAGCAAGTATGCAGACATTAAAAGTGCATACTAACACTATATTATCCCATACAATTTATTCATGAGAAAATAAGTAAGGTCTGGCGGCTCTGGGATCTTGGACTTATAAGATACAAGTAACATTTATCTTATATTACTATTTTTAATCCGGCCGGAAAGTGTTTACTTTAAAACCCATATACCATAAATATACCGTAAAGTATAATTATTATTCAAGGTCTATTTATTTAAAAAATATGTATAAAACATGCAACAGCTTTATAGGTACACCAATATTTGGAATAGTTATTACTATAATGTCATAAATATTCAATCTATAATTATAAATATCCTTCCGTTAATTTCAGTGTCATCGCTGGACTGCTGTGGCTTCTCGTAAAGGTTTTTTACATTCTGCGAGTCTTACTGCCTCTTTACAACAGACGTGAAGAAAATCGGACTGAAGTCGTGTTGGCTGTGATACAAATAGCGTTGCTCATTTTCTCGTTACATAATATATATGTACAGTCGAGGAGATTTGACCATGGCACGCCGGTGTCGTACTTTTATCAAATAATGTCGTGGCTGACTGCTGGTAATTTATTTTATCTAAACTCGACTCTATTTTGAAGATGTTACAGTGCATGTTCGGATGTGAGCATACTTATTAATACCTAAAGGTATTTTTTGGTGGTTGGTGGCGCGAGTATGTTTATTATTTATAAGGGTCAGTTAATAAGTCTGGTCCTGGTCAATCAACTCCGCTACTAAGAACAAGGTGCACAATTTTAACCTACATTTTAATTAGTGACAGATATTTTAGACTAGATTACATTCAGTGCATAAGTCTTTTTTTTGCAGTTGTTTCGCTTGCGCTACCAATGGCGAGTTCCAAGAGATTAATATGCCGCCTAATGACCATAAACACATCAATACTTATATTCTATCTTCTGCTTTCCGTGGCACATGAAGGGCTCTTTTTAGTCACGCTAAATGTCAATGTCATGTGTTGGGTTTTGATTGAATTCAGACTTCTGCACCTCGGACTAAGGGTAAGGAAAACGACAACAGGGTTATGGCGTTCTTTATAAATGCGCTCGCTACACGCCTCAATAGGGTTGTTTCCAATTTTTTGAAACGCTTGTATTACGTTCTATATTAACTAAAAGTTGCCCTAAAATTCAACTTTTATACTAAAAACGGCTTTAAATATGTTAAATTAACAAAATATATTTTGACAGATGCTTTCGCGCCCAAAACGCTCTTTGAAAATTGTGTGACGTCACAGTTTACGGTTTGACACATAACTTCATACACACGTAGAAGATACGAACTGTCAACAGACATTTGTCATTTGTTGTTTATCGCTTAACTGTCAACAGTGTCAATCCGAGAGTTGTGACGTCATCAGAATCTTCAATGACGTTTCGAGTTTGGTCACGTGACGTGTGCCAAAAGATATTTTAAATTCAATATTTACAAAAATATGGTCATTACAGGTCCCCTAAAAGTAGTTTAACATGTTCTTATAATCCAAAAGAATTTATTGGGATACAATAATTCTGCCTTAAGATTTGTAGATGGAAACAACCCTATTAGCTCAATTAGATATAAATGCCTGTCTTATGTTCGGTTGTACCAAACTGCTTGTCACCGTTAAAATGTTCACAAAATTGTATGGGAAATTTCAGCGTGATTGACGTTGATCAGTCCGTCAATTTTTATTGTGGTTGGTGCAACTGGCCCTTAATCTGTTATTTTGACTTATGTGTAAGAAAGGGATATATAACATAAATTAACTAATTTGAGGATTGTAAGGTTTAGGATATTTAAGGGGGTAAGAAAGGGGGACAGATTACCAACGAGGCCGAATTCGGGCGGCAAAAGCTAGTAAGGCGTCTCTAATTTTGATGGAATTATGTGTGAGTTTCGGAATTACCCTACATGCTGAAGTATTCGGAATTACCCGAATACACCTTACGGCTCTTATAGGTAAAAAACTTAAGTAAGTCACCTGTAGGGCTAAGATGGTCGGCTCTTTATCATTTGTCGCCATGCCTGTCACGTTCTAACAAGTATGTAAGCGCGAAAGTGACGGGCATAGTGACAAGTGATAAAAATCGAACCATGATGCCACCGCTGTTGTATGTAGTTGTGACGTGTTCGAATAGACATCTGTTTTGTTTGTGTGTGTCTTTTAAACATGTATTGTCTATTCGAACACGTCACAACTACATACAACAGGTGACTTACTTAAGTTTTTACCTATAATAGCTTTTGGCCGCTGAATTGACTTCGACCGCCTTGCTAATTGTCCTCTCCTCTCCCTCTCCCGGCAGTTCAGTCCCGTACTATTCTTTAAGACCTGATCGCTTATAATTCAGTTTTAAAACTACTTCCGACGATTCGAGGACGGCACTGTCCCCGTAGTCTTTCTCTGAGACCACGGGGACAGTGCCGTCCTCGAAGCATCGGATTCTGAGGTAATTTTTTCGTACCTAATTAAAAATGTCTAAAAATCGTGAAGTTTAAATCAGTATTTTTAAGTGGTTAAATTAAAACTGTTTAAACATATACATTCTACACCATCAAATCGGTATAGCCTAAGGTCCGCAATCCTTAGTCTTCGTTTGATCCATACTGAACGAGACATCCTCTCACAACCTGTAGGTAACATGTAGATTGTATTGTTTTATGTTTAAATATATATAAAAAATGGATTGCATATGTAATAAATTACTTGTTACAGATAATTGACTGCACATTTGATAAATCATCTCTTGAAGAAGACAAATCGAAACGAAGTCTCACATCTATTGAAAGAAGTATAAGTAGTGATGATTTCAGAAGGGCGTTCTTTTTCGTATCCTTTATAACAATAACTCTAAATTTAAATCACATATATCACTCGGCCAGGCTTCTTTAGTTCGTTCCGTCTACGTCTATAGTTCGCAACTCTCTATCACTTGAATTTGCATGAGAGTTAGAGGGCAAATAGACGAACGAATGAAGAGGTTGGTCGCAGGCCATCCTTGTAAGAGGACTATTCAGCAATCTTTAGACGAATATGTATATGATGAAATATTTATTTCCTCCTGTTTATTTCATTTCCTTAACAGTCTTTACAGCTAGCTTATGTAGTTTTAGCGTTTTTCGGAACCGGAAATATAGCGTCACTCAACTCATTCGAAGTTCGGTGGGTTACGTGTTTCATAACGTCCTTCCAGCCATTCATAATTACTGGATTGATTCTACTGAAGACGTTGACGCCTTTCTTGAGTGTCGCATGCTGTTTTAGAGGCGTACAGTATTTGACAGAGGTATGTATGGTAGGTAGACACAGTGGCGTGGCAAGACCAAAATTTTATATGGGCAAGGTACATTTAGCGAGGCCCTCTGGTGTCGCAAGAAATAACGAACATTTTTACGTTGTGTCCATGATATACTTATTATTTGAGACACGAGGCCGTAGGCGGTGGCCCACGTCGCCCACGCCTAACGCCGCCTCTGGGTAGACTGCCACTCAAAGTTGAAACGCAATAACTCTGCATACATTATACATACCACGCATATTTATTGACAGAACGAGTTACGAGTTTTTTTTTCAAAGTACCTACCTAATCACGGTATGTTGACCTCCTTCGGCCTACTTTTATTTTTAATGCTCTTATATTAAGAGGGAAGTATACCACATGATCGTCCATACAAAATGATAAAACGTTTTTCTACTTCTAAATATTTTCCATTCTCCATGAATGTTATTGACACAATGAAAAACTAGGTTTATAGGTTTTCCTTTTTAGGGTTCCGTAGCCAAATGGCAGAAAACGGAACCCTTATGGATTCGTCATGTCCGTCTGTCTGTCCGTTTATGTCACAGCCACTTTTTTCCGAAACAATTAGAACTATACTGTTCAAACTTGGTAAGTAGATGTATTCTATGAACAGCATTAAGATTTTCACACAAAAATAGAAAAAAAAAAGCAATAAATTTTGGGGTTCCCCATACTTAGAATTTTTTTTTCATCAAACCCATATGTGTGGGGTATCTATGGATAGGTCTTCAAAAATGATATTGAGATTTCTAATATAATTTTTTTCTAAACTGAATAGTTTGCGCGAGAGACACTTCAAAAGTGGTAATATGTAACCCCCCCCCCCCCCCTGTAACTTCTAAAATAACAGAATGATAAAACTAAAAAAATATATGATGTACATTACCATGCAAACTTCCACCGAAAATTGGTAAGAACGAGATCTATTTAGTAGTTTTTTTTAATACGTCATAAATGGTACGGAACCCTTCATGTGCGAGTCCGACTCGCACTTGGCCGCTTTTTTTTTCAAAATTTGCAAAACAAAAATATGTTAAAAAAGCGAAACCTGTAAACCTAGAATATATTATGTAATTATACTGAAGCGATCGACATCAAAATCAAAGTGATTTGTCAAGATTTAGTGGAAAACGTTTTCGTAGAAAAAGTACCGTTATTTCGCTAGGATCGTAAAGATATTCTTCCCTCTTAATAAGGGAGCGTTTGTACCTAAACTATATGGGGCAGCACAGGAGCCCTTGTTAAATGGTAGTGTGGATGTTAAGTTTAAGTGTTCGATTTAAGCCACTAGATAGCAGATATTCCAACGGATAAGGTGCATCACCAAATACCAAAAAAACTATTCTGTAACTGTAGAGATACTGGTCCTTAATTTCAGCTCGTATGGGTTGTGCCTATGGCGGTTATCACACTGACTGCGATTCGCACGTCGCTCCGATGAGCGAGCGGGACGTAGGTATTATACGCACCCGCCCAAACATCGCAGGGACCACCACCTAAGGGAGCGTACGTGAATAGTAGGGGATAGCACCTGCTAATGGGCGTAGCGTCAATGTCAAGTTTTAGTTTTCAATTTAGGCTACAATTCGGTATTGGCAAGTGTATAAATGTGTATTAGGCAAAAGAAATTACTGTATAAAAACCTTTTCTTTCCAGGCTCCTACAGGGTACTTGCATATCATAGTACTCATATACTCAAACATAATGGGTATTCAGTTGCTGTACTATGTTAGAAACACTGGAAGTTGGTTGGAAATCGGCACATCAATATCACAATTTGTTATCGTTCAAGTTATTACTTTATTTATAGTTTTAATTAATCAAATGGCAAAAGTCATGACTGATTTTAATGTGGTCAATGTTGTAAATAAGTTATTTAAAAGTAGAAAAAAGTATGTTTAAAACATAAGAAGTATGTTAGAAAAATAAATTGAACTACTGTACTATACTTATTACTGATTTATTGACATCACAAGTACAATTCAAAATCCATTCTGTTTGAACTGTAGAATTGACTGTCTTCTCCATGCTTCCTCACCCACACACCAGTTTTGAAATATCCTTCTGATGCCCATTTCTGCATTTGTTCTGTGGAATGTGGTCCTGACAGCTCCGCATCATCATCTTGTTTCCATTTGAACTCCCATTTAACTAGTTTGGGTGCATCATCATCTTCCTCTGCATTTTCAGTTTTTGTATTCTCACTGCCACTCTCTTTATTGAGACTTTCCTTTTCTTTCTGATCAAAATCATCAGCATACATGTCTAAATCTGCATCACCCTTTTTACTTTCATTCTTGGATATAATGACACTAATCTTCTCGTAAGTTTCTTGGTAAATGTCCATGTTGCCTGTTTTGGTAAGTATCTGATTGGCAAGCTCTGTTACTCTGGTGACAATTTTGCTCCCCTCATCAACAATTCCAGCTTTCTTCCTTTTCCATCTTTCCACACTTGACATTTTTGAACCAGCACCTAAAACAATCAAAAAAATATGTAGATATGCTAGCAATATTAATTAATTAACCTTTCATGAACATAGCATAAATTTGAAAGTGGAAAATTACTGCCTGGGGGGGTGAGTCTTGAACTCACAGCCTCTGGATTGCTGTGGGTGCTGAAGGATAGTTCTGGGCGCTGGAGTATCAATCCAGAGGCTGTGAGTTCAAGTCTCACCCAGGGCAGTAATTGTTCTACTTTTAAATTTATTCTAAGCTTAATAGCATCGTTCACAGACGTTTCTGCTTGTTAAAAATTAATTTAACCTTTAGGGATTGAACTTTTAGGAAAAGATATCAAAGTTCAAACAGACATTTGGAAAGACCAAAATTGTAGATATATTTGGCTCAGAAACTCATTTCTAAACTTCTCCAACTACACACATTATGTAACATAGTCATCATTCTGATGAACAGAATCATGAATAGTAGTGCCATGTATAGAATTCCAGTTTCATAATTTAAGGGGAATGCATAAGCGCTTTGTGCCACACACTTCCATGAAATTGCAAGTTTACTGTTTTCAATAATCAGCTATGTTTACCTAGTCTCTGTAAAGCTTTTGCAATAGACTCCCTTGGCTTCATATGTTCCAGTATTTCCTTATAATTCTCATGCAGGTCAAACTTTTCAGCCACCTCTTCATCTTCACTGCTAGACTCATCACCAAGACCTTTATTTTCATCATCTCTATGCACCTTGTACTTGTCCTCGGGCCTGCCTTTTACCTTCACCCAATCTATGTTGTCAAGCCAACCATCTCTGATTTCTTTCTCTTTCTTCCAGTGATATTGGCCTTGGTTGTCAAAATGACCTTCTTCCAGCTCCTCTTTCATATTGAATGGTGTTATAGTGATCTGTAAATTATATGGTAATCCTATTGAGTGTCATAATATTAAGCATACCAATGACTGACATGTAAAATGAATAATGTTGAATTTTAGTATTTTGCTTTATTTTGGAAAGCATATTTTCATTAAATTATTACATATGTAAAGAATTAAACTATGCAAAAAAATATTACATGGACATGCTATAACGAAAAAATATTGAAATTTAATGTCAAACTTCTATGAAATTCTGATGTTTAAATAGCACTTGCACAGTCTGGGCTATCAAAATCACTGCCAACTTAGCTTGGTCTAACTCTATTACATATTTTTTGGGAGACCAATGTAAAATATTTTTTTAAATTTGCTTGTCAATTCTATTATTTATTCATAAGGAAATCTATTCTAAGTGTGGCAGTGTAGCAGTAGGGTCACATGCAGATGCTAAAAATGGTGATTACTTTAGAAGGTCACATTTACTGCTTCAATTCATAAGACCTTTTGGTCACTACCTCTATCACAGAATCTTATAAGTACAGCTATGCTTGATTGAAAACTTAAAAAACAAAATATTGACATCAGCGCCCACTTACTTCACCTTCAATCGCTGCTACGCCTTCTTCCTCCCCTTCGATGTCATCAGCATTAAGAACATTGTTCCTCTCTTCTTCAGCACCGCTATCCTCCTCATCCGAATCCAATGAATGCTTCTTTCCTTCTTTCTTGGTTACACGTTTTTCGTCAGGTTCATCTTCTAAATCGAAAGCAATAGACGCCGCCCTTTTTGCCATGATCCTAAGAATCTGGTTGTTGTTTGTTGTAAAACTAAGGCAATGTTTTATTACTCGTCATTCGTTTCGAAATCGTAGTAATCGTAGTATGAAGCAAGCAAGCTTCACTCGACTCGACTTCACTTTGGCTCAGCGTTGGGGCATGACAGATACACGAAAAAGGTTGACGTTTAGAACACGTTCGGAAATCACTAGACATAGATAAACTTAGGGTACCTCTGAATAGGCGATTTCATTGATGCGATTCTGAATAACATGACAACACCGAAGAATAGTGTCAATGTTTAATTGTCAAAACCCCAGACTCGGACTGGTCAAGACCCCGGTGATGAAAAAAGAAACTAATCACTTTCTCAATAAAATACTAAATTTCATTGTTGATTGTCTCGTTATCAATGTTATTTGTTTTCAATTATTGAGTTGCTGATATAAATAGTATAAAATCAGTGTATGAATTTCTTTAAAATCATATTAACTTACACGAACTAAATTAAACAGGACAGCAAACGTCAATTATTAAAGAAAATAATGGGATCTGTTAAAAAGGGCCGAGAGTTTGCGAGCGAGTTCCACGGAAACGAAAAGTAAGTAATAAGTGAAAGCCTAATGAATAAAAGGTTGTGTATTTAAATGAATATGTTAAAGTTAGACTAAGCTAATGTGTGTTGCGACGTTGAAAGCCCAGACCCAGACTGAAAGTGTTTAGAAGTTTGACGTTTAAAATAACCCTTGCACAGCCTGAGCTATCAAAATCGCTGCCAACTTAGCTTAATCTCACTCTACTTACATTTTTTTTTCTATATGCTTCTTGTGTTTTGAAAAATCTTAATATTCCATTTGTTTTATATTTACAGAATAGATGGAGAAAAACTGATTTATCCAGCTGCTTCAAGAAATCAAGAACCCATTCTCCAAGTTTTGAAGAGGTTTGTCATATGTGATGTGGACAGCATTGAAGATGACAGCCCTTTATTCCTAGAGATTGCTTCGGGTTCTGGTCAGCATTTAGCACACTTTGCTCCAAATTTCTCTGGAGTCAAATTCCAGCCTTCTGAGTATGACAAGAGTTTACTTGGAAGTATTTCATATTATGCCAATAATTGTCCAACTAAAAACATTCTCCAGCCAGTTCACATAAACATTTGTGACAGTTTATCAAGCCATTTTGAGGATAACAGCATCGATTATATATATTGTGCTAATATGATTCATATCAGCCCCTATGATTGTACTTTAGGATTATTTAAGAATGCAGGTACTTTTTTAAAGTCAGATGCTCTAATGATAACTTATGGTCCTTACAGCAAGGATGGTGTAATAACACCAGAGAGTAATATCCAGTTTGATGCGGGGCTTAGGGCTAGGGATCCGTCTTGGGGTCTCCGTGATATATCTGAACTGATTAAATTAGGTGAAGAAAACAATTTATCTCTTATAGACACAATAGAAATGCCAGCTAATAATAAAACTCTGATATGGAAGAAAAATTAACCACAATACTTACTTAATTACTTTGACTTAGACTTTTGCATTTCAGGGGAAAATTATAAATTGCTATAGTATTGCATTTATAATTAGATTTAAACCTAATTATACTTATAACTGAAAGCTTAGTGTAGAGAAAATCAATGTACCAGCTATTGGAGGAATAATGCTCTGTTATTTGGAATAATTAAAGATTACTGCCAGTTTCAGTGATTCTAGTCTTTTACGCAATTTTTGGATTAACAATGTATCCTACAATATGATAATGTTATCTGTTAAGCAATAAAAAGTCGAGGCTACTATGTAATACAGTTTATTCCATTTCCATCAACTTCCCTTTAACTTAAGGTTCTATTTAATTTCCATGCAATATTGTGCTTCTAATTATGCTACGGTGGCATCATGAATAACCACGTCACTTACTTAAATGATATATAACACATACAAAAACTGTTCTCTTACATATTACTTACTTCCATTGACATATATTTAAGGGCCTTACGGGTGAGAGTCAGAATGGCGGGTGTACCTAAATAAAAATAAATGAAAAACATACCATATTTTTGTACCTAATTTGTACTATTTAGTACCTCCGTTAAAAAAAATTGTACCTCACGGTACACTAAGTTATCATCAAAAAACAGTACACCCGCCACCCTGACAGTCAGAATGGCGTGTGTACTTTATTACGCTATGTTCCCGTGGTTATTGATAAATTCTATAAAAGCCAAATTTTTGTACCTTCATATTCAATTATAATATAAGCCATTTTTTTGTGGTTTCCAAGTTTTACTCATTTTATATTTTGCTTGCTATTACAATTTCGCAGGCGTTATCATTTTTCAAGTTATCGATCTCATTTTTAAGATAAAACGCTAAGGTACAATTATTTTTATTACGCCAAGAATTAGTACCTTTAATGTTTAATCTGTTAAGTTCAAATAACTCAGAAAATAATGTCTTAAAAATGATTTTAATAAGTTCTTTATTTAAATGATGTTTCTCATGCAAGTGCTGTATTTACTGTTAGCAGCTGTATGTACATAGCAGTACGAAGTGGGACACTTCGTTGGTGCGCAAATAGCCCGGTTCACACAGAGCCAGCATACGCGCGAGGCAATTTCCTCACGCACAAACCGGCCAGTGTAGACGTGCCTCGGCCGAGGCGGCGCGCTCGGGCCCGGCTAACGCATTTGTACACATGTTCGTTGGTGCGCATGTTCGCTCGACATTATATGAACTAGGTAGATAGACCTATGTTTACTTTTGAAATCTTTACAGTTCTTCCGATTTTTTAGATGATTATTGATTAATAATCTATTGGGAATACAATAAAGATAATTAAGAGTTTCTTGCCGGCCCCATATTGGGATACCCTCCTACAATTTAGGAGGGAATTAAATCTTCTCGGGTCAAAGGTGTAGGGTAAGGGTTTGACGTTCATAAGAATCATAAGCGCATTGTAATATGCCTAGTTGAAAATGAACTATCTTTATTTTTATCTAATATGGATTATAGTCTGTCAAGGCATTCCCGTTAGTAGAAAAAAGCAGCTAATTTAAAAAATGTAGAAAATTTGAATTTCGTGCCTTTTCTACGGACTAACTTATTTGACCTGAGTTACCAACGGCTTATGTTATTTTTATATTTAAATGTTATCCTTTGTTGTTTGCATGAAGTAAGTATTTATTATGTGAAAACAAACGGGCGTACCGGACCGCGACCTTGGTGCGGTCAAAATATCTCTTTCTCGCTTTCACTTATATCTGCGTCCTTAATGGATGTACGGCGGACCACCTTACTCACAATCGAACAGGCTTCGAACCGGACCAAGGTAGCGATCCGGTACGTCCGTCTGTTATGGTAGCCACACACGAAGCGATTTAGTATGGCTAATGAAAGATGAAACCTATAAAAACGCGGCAATTTCTAATTTGTCCTTTCTTACGAAAGCAAAACGTATAATTTGTAAGTTCGGAAAATAATATTAAGTAATGAAAATAATATAGAAATGTTAAAAAGTATTATCATTTCTATATTATTTATTTGTATTGTGCAATGCTTTTACATCATCCCGTCTGGACTGGCCTTAAGGCTACTGTGCCAGAGCTATATATTATAGTTTCCCTATTTTTTGAATAAAGTTGTGGAAACGAATTTCAGGATAATATTCGAACGATTTTATCTTATGACTGATGCTTGACATTGACAGTAGACTGACATGGCTAAGTTGGCTGTGACCAACCGAAAGCAAGGCAAAAAAAAAACATTAACTACAATAGTAATAGGCTTTATGTTATTGTGTATGTTTCGTAATTTATGTATTAATTTGATTTCCATCTAAATTTTCCAAATATGTTTTAATCATATTTAGAAGTAAGTAGTAAGCACGATGGATTCAATTAGCAAGAAGTTCATCACCGAAATGTTTTTGGACAGCGACAGTGTTACATCTATAAACAGGCTAGTGGTTGCTGCTGCGAAAGTAGTTAATGAAAACGTTGAAAACATTTCAACTATTAATGAGATATTTCAAAATGAATATGATCAAGGATTGCTCCCCAACGACACGAACCAGAAAAAAGTTAAATATGGACTTTCGGTCTCACGCACATCGAAGAACTTTTATGAAGAAAATATTATACATTTTACTAATGATGACTATGTGGAATTTTTCAAAATGAAAAAAAGCACAGTGGATGTAAGACACATTTTTTATGCAAACCTACCTTGAAATGAAAGATTTGTAACTAAGCATGCCTATGATAACTGTCTACATAAAATATCTATAGAGCTTGGATTATTGATCAGAATTGCTGCTAACATTATTTGTGTTGCTACATATGGGCATCAAGTAATGTAAAATAAAGTCATGTACTCAATACTTTTTTAGAAAACCATGTAACTATTATGTATTTATTGTATACTTGCGAGTTTAATCAAAGTGGCTTAAAAGTGCTAAAGACTTCTGATGCTATTATTATAAAGAGTTTTTCAAATTTCAGGCTCTCATCAACTTTTTGAAAGACTTAATAAAGGCTGGAAGCATTGTTCCATTAGATAAAAAAGTCCATGTCTTTCTTTGGCTGTTGATCAACTCATCATCTTGCAGCGAGGTTGGCCTCCTGTTCAACCTGCATAAATCAACAGTGAATGTGATATTCCATGAGATTGCTACACTGTTAACTGAGCAAAGATATAATATCATCAGCTGGCCATCAATAGAAGAGCAGCATCTCACAAGGGTAAAAGTTAATAATAGATTCAATTTTCCAAATTGTGTGGGTTTCATTGACGCTTGCAGATTAAAGGTATCATCTATAAGAAATAAAAAATCAAAACCTGAAATAATTCTTCTTCAAGCAGTCTGTGATGAGTCACTCATGTTTATAGATATTCATGTGGGTGAAATTGGAAGAACAAGGAAAGCAAGAGTATTTAGAGATAGTAAACTTGCTCAAGAGCTGAAGAATTTTATTGATTTTGAAAATCACATTCTAGGTGATTCTCAGTATAAGTTGAGGAAAAATTTGATAACTCCTTTTTCAAGTGAAGAATTACTAACCAGTGAAGAGATGAAGTTCAATGAGGTGCACTGGAAAGCTCGCTCATATATTGGTCATGCATTTGAGCTGCTTAAAGAGAGATTTAGAAAGTTAAATCATATTGACATCAACAGGCCTGAAACTGTTAAAACACTGATATATGCTTCATGTGTGCTTCATAACTTTATTTTACTCCATGAGGGGTGCCCAGATTTGAAAGAGGAAGCAATTGCTTGTAGTGATGGTGTTGTTATTGATACAAATATTGTCACAAGTGCAGTTGAAAAGCGCCAGTTTTTATGCAATTATATTAATTATTTGGAAAGTACTTGACCCTTTTGAACGCCATAATAAATAATGAGGCGCGTCATTGTGAACCTTGTCAAAATGCACAAAGGTTGATATTGGGATGTCGCTGCGCGTGTCAGTTGACATCCTTGGCGACCAAAGATCAATTATCATTCAAAAATAAACATCACTGCACCGGCAACCAAGACATGGCTACTATGGTGGTAATTACAATGAGGCGTTTTCAGGATGCAGTGACAATGGTATAACTGAAGAAGAATTGTTCGACATGATGGCAGGGTGTTCATCCTCACACCCTAGGACTTAAACGGTCGCGGACTCTGCGGTTTAAGAGGAATTTCCTCCCGCGAACGTTTCGGCTGTCGAATGAGCTTTTTGCCGAGGTTTTCCCGAGGGGCTACAGTATGGGGTTATTCAAAAAAGGAGTGTACAGGTTTTTTAAGGGTCGGCACGCGCATGTAATACCTCTGGTGTTGCAGGCGTTCATAGGCTACGGTGACTGCTTACCATCAGGCGGGCCGTATGCTTATTTGCCACCGTCGTGGTATAAAAAAGAAACTGCCTTATAAAGCATTATAAAATAAACTAATATTTCTCTAGTAATTGTGTTTATGGTCTCTACAACAATGTACTCCATTTTGATAGAAAGGATCTGCATTAGGAAGATATGCTCACAACTTTGGGAACAAATCAAATATTTTGATTTGTGATTTTTAAGGAGTAAGACAAACTAAGTGCCAGGGATAAACAAACAGTGTATAAATCCAATACGGGCGATACCACACATAGAATTTACCCGTGTAATCATTAAGAAGTTTTTTTAAGTTACAGTTAATTTATAACCCTGTAATTAATTTACCAAGCAGCAATGACTACAAACAAACATTACGAGACATAACATGACAAGACATTACGAGATACGCTTTAAAAAGCTCGTATCTCGTAACTTTTGGTGTTTACATTGCGGGCCGATTTTTGTATAGTTAATATTTTCATTGTATTTCAAAGTAAATTTTATCTCAATACACTTCTTAGGTCCTATACTAACCAGCGTTTAAATATTCGCCCGTATTGAATTTACATACTGTATAAAATCAATTTGTCCCAAAAACTGATTATGATGATAATGATGAGAATCAGAAATGCCTAGAAGAGGGTTACATTTTTGTTGTAATATGTCGACACGTGATTCAGTTAACTGACCATGGTCTTTAGCACCAGGGGGCCTACCGCGAAAACCGAAGTTCGTCAATTGCGGGGATCTTTCTCTTTTACTCTCACTAAGACGTAATTAGAGTGACAGAGAAAAATGCCCGCAATTGACGAACTTCGATTTTCCCGGTAGCCGCCCAGGTTGGCTCGATTTTTTTTACCATGGCAAACCTGCATGGTGCAGCTATCGCGCGCACTGGCTGGTGATAAAAATAAGTATGCCCTTTTCGCTCGTCTTTCTCTGGTGATTTTTTCTCGAAATAGAAAACTTTGATTTTATTTATTTAATGTGAGTTGATATTTATGATTTGTGTTAAAAGGTTAGCATGTGGGCTGCCTCTGCCTTTACTTCTCTCAGTCTTGAGACGCTTGTTTACAACCCACAGCCCAAGCGCTTGTTAACAACCCACAGCCCAAATACCTTGGTGTAACCCTTGACCGTTCTCTGACGTACTGTGCCCATCTAAGTAAGCTAAGCAAAAAGCTCGGAACCCGCAATAATATCCTGCATAGGCTGACTGGAACAACATGGGGAGCCACTGCAGATGTACTTCGGACTACAGGCCTCAGCTTGGTTTACTCTGCTGGGGAATACTGTGCACCCGTATGGCTTAATAGTGCCCACGTGGAGAAGGTGGATGTTCAATTGCGGAAGGCAATGCGCTGCATATCTGGCACCATACAGTCGACACCAATTCAGTGGCTGCCAACTCTGAGCCACATACCTCCACCGCACCTCAGAAGGCAGCAAGCCCTGTTAAACGAAGCCACCAAAATTTCTAAAAGTCCAGAACTGCCAGTCTATGCTGAATTCATGCATCCTCCCAGGCAACGCCTAAAATCCCGCCACCCGCCCTACAGAATGGCACAGGAGTTAATGAAGGACAATTTTAACATCGGAGATAAATGGATGAAGGAACGGAATTCCAACCTGCCTACAACCTGCAGCGACTACAATCCCACTGAAAGGCCCAAAGGCTTCTCGGCCCCAAGACGCGAATGGTGCCAGCCTAATAGACTTCGCACAGAGCACGGCCGATCTGGCGATTTCATGTTTAGGTGTGGATGGAAAAACACTCCGGAATGCGATTGCGGAGCGCCTATACAATCTATCCACCATATTATTAACGAGTGCCCGAACCGAATGTACCCTGGTGACCCTCTGGACTTAATAGCGTTTAGTGAGAACGCAGCCCAATGGGTAAAGAACCTAGATATACAATGCCGGATTTAGAGGTCTGGAGGCCTCGGGCAATAAAGGAGTGGAGGCCCCCTGGCCCCATTTTTTCCAAAATTTAACATGGTAAATTTTCCGAATTCTCTATTGTGGGGGCCCCTCTTTTGTGGAGGCCCGGGGCAGTAGCCCTGGTTGCCCTCCCCTAAATCCGGCCCTGTAGATATAAATCTGTAGAACGACTCATAATCATAATGCCATACGAATAAATAAATAAATAAGTCTTGAGACACGACTGCTGCTACTTATTTACCTGATTTTATTGCTGCTGAGTATTTTCTTTTTCTTTGTGGGCTGTCTGCTGATATTTTTATTATTACATTGTTTTTGCCTTTAGAACCTAGTTTTCATTTACCGCTCTAGTTAGCCGGCTACATGGGCGTCCATCGCGGGGCGCCCGTCTTACTAGCTCAGCTCAGCTCGGTAGAGCATGAGACTCTTTAATCTCTCTCAGGGTCGTGGGTTCGTGCCCTACGTTGGGCGCCAATGTAGCCAGAGCGGTAAATGAAAACTAGGTTGTTAAGGTAAAAACAATATAATAATAAAAATATATACAATTACAATAAATAAAACTAAGATCCGTCAGTACGTGAGCCGTATGTAAGTAAAAGATAGTCACTGGCCTTAACGTCCGTAGATCTTGAGGTAACTCGGAACCGAACGAATGGGCATCGTATATCTTTGTATGTCTCACCAAGGGTCCCCCAAAGAAAAACTTCAGCAGCAATAAAATCAGAAAATAAGTAGCGGCAGTCGTGTGATCCCAGACTAAGAGAAGAAGTAAGGGCTGCGTTTTCAACGTATGGTGGTCAACAATGGTAAAGTTAACGGTAACCTACTTACTGGACATTTTTCCTCAGTTGTAAGTTGTCAGGGTTAAAAGGTGAGGCAAAAGTTCAGCTGAAATGGTAGCAAGCTGGTAAAGTGGTACTTACAGTTGGGAAAAACTGGTTAATTGTTGGTTGGTCTTTGAAAATTGGTGAGTTGAATGGAAACTACGTAGTAATGTAATAATACTTTTATTTCTCCAGTATTATTGGAAATTGATAAAATTGCTAAATATTTAATTGTTTCACTACAATATAAAAAATATGAAAAACAAAAGTGATTTTGAGTATACTGGATTTCTTGATTTCTGTCCAAACATCACAATTTTACAATTGCTTGAAAACTTATGTAGAAAATAGGTAAATATTTAAAAATAAAACTATAATAATAACATTTATTTAAATGTCATGATACTATATAATAGCGTTTTTTCTACTGCTAGTCAAGTAGTATATGTACACGAACAGATTACCTCCTTATCTTAAAACTTTGTTTCACGGTGGGAAAACTTGCTAATTTTTAGATCTCTGGTGGTTGTTTCAGCCCAATTTACCTTAATATAACGATTTAGGTCACTCAAGTTCTGTTTATTGTAATAAATTGAGTAGGTGCACACTCAGAATATTATTATGAAAGCTAATTAAATTAATTGTAGTGCTAATTTTATATGAAACAGGAGTAAATGTTTACGTAACCATGCAGGGAAGCATACGATATTGCTATTTCTAATACCATTTAATAATATTTACATTATTATAATTATAAAAACATACATGTCACTATATGAAATAATGTTTAAGTAATTTGATGCAGCTTGAATTATAAATCACCAGGATATATATTTCTTTATACCCGATGTTCATACATTTTAGGCACTAAATTGGCAACCTACAAGGCACTATGCACTTAGCACAGCAATTTTAATGCTATAATAATTTTATATTTAACAAAATTTATAATATGATTTGTTTCAATATAAGAACATATTTGTTATATGTAACGTTTCTTGAGCTTGATCTACTCTGCTACTACGTAATAGAAAACTTGTACAATCTAATTTTCCTATATATTTTTTCTACCATGATCCATCGTATGTATTGATTAACTTCACAGACCTGAATAACGAGTATGACATTAGCTCTCCCTGCTAGCTATTTCAGCATTATATACAAATTTAATATATCATATTTACATTAGCTCAATGCATTTTATTTCTATTGTAATTACCTATGGAATGTTTTAAATAGATATTCAATACTAAAACCGATAGTATACCATATAACATGGTAAATTGTTTATATTTAAATATAACAGTCAGTGTGTATTTTCCACAACAAATTCAGTTTTAGTGTTAAACACCTTCATTCTTCAACCATTTACTAACTAGTCGATTTCTACATCTCATAAGTCTATAAATAAAATGCTTCAATCTCGGCGCACATGAACGTCCCCTTGATACGTATTTATTGTTGTCCGTCAACTATACATCACAATATTTACAAGAGTTGCACACGATTCACTGTAACACTAGTCTGATCCGACTCGTCGGAAGCCTTGGCACGCAATGTTTATCACTTAGTAATGGACCCGTAAAAGGTTTGCTTGGGTAGGTTTCAAATGTAAGTCTTTTTAACTTTCTGTAGCGTGCCGCACTTGAGATCCTTGTCGAGCGACTCCGTGGAGTTGCGGAGGTCGAGGGTGCGCTCCTTGCCCAGCTCGAGGTGCAGGTTGTCCTGCTTGGCGAGCGGGCACACGTTCGCCACCATGTTCACGTTTTTGGAACGCGGCGGCAGGTACGCTGAATTAGCGTTCAATGGCGTTTCTAGCGGGCTTAACCTGGAAACAAATGTATAATCTTAATGTTTGTTTTTGTTACTTTTTTCATTTGCTTAGGTATTTTGTTAAACAGTTATCTACGACAAAAATCGGTCACTTATAGAAATCATTAAGACTCACTAATAAAACGCTTTTGTTAGATATTGATATAATCGTTAATTTAATAATACAAAGAAGTCATTCCTAATTACCTGTTTAAATGATTGTGTTGTTCATTGAACGGTGAGGTATCGGTAAAAAATGGGTGACGAAATCGCCGAGAGAAAAGGTACCCGATAACGAATCCCACCATCAGAGTAACCAGGCACGACGCCACCACGGCGGTCATGAGCGCCTGTGCGCTGTAGATATTGCCGTCGGCGGCGACTGTTAGCGAATCTGCAAAAAATAAACACTTATAAAACGACTTTTTTATTATTTAAAAATTTGGACGCCTCTTTCAAACTCTAAGCAATCGAGTGATTAACACATTTACTGCCAGACAAAAAACGGCGCACTACTCCAGAAACCGGTGGTCTATAGCTGCGTACAAAATAACCCGCCCAGCGGGTTGTCCGGCATCTGAACAAAGTTCACGAGCGCCCACCAGGTGGGTTCCTGGCAGTGAATGTGTTAAAAAACACATTTATTACAACTTTTATATTAATAAAATAGATAAACGGCAACAGATGGGTTGTACACAGCTGTTACCACCAAGTTGTAATGAATGGTAATAGCTCTTCTTAAACCTGTTCCCATTGATTGACTTTGGTTTGGTGGTGGTAATTACCTACTGGACATTTCTTTAAGTACTTAGTTACCACTAGTAAAAGTTGAAATCAGTATTTTGCAGTTATTCGGTATAGATACAGGTACCACATTTTTTTTGAAATTAAGAAAAATATCTCCATAAATAAGTTGTGGGTTGAAAATTTGATTTAATGGGATTTTGAAAGCTCTTGTTGTACAATCTAGCCTAATCAATTTACCTGTTTCGTGTTTGTTAGTTTTCTCTTCGGAGATAACATTTGTTTCGACAACTTCTATTAATATTTCATTTTGAATGTCATCAGTCTTTCGTGTGTCGGGTTCGGATATCACGGGCTTTTTTGTGCCCGGATTTCTATTACTATGTCGGTCGCCCGGTAAAAGGGCGGGAAGTTTATTGCATATTTCAGTCTTTCCGTTCTCTACATTTTGTAGGAATCTCTCTGGGTTCGGAAATTGTCTGTTTCCGACCCAAGCGCATTGTTGTTGTTTCGAGTCCCATGCGCAGTGAGGGTCTTGCAGCGCCACACATTCCCTGAAAGTTAATAATATCTAATCAGCAAAGTAAGATAATAATTATAAGTACATAGTAAGATAGCTTAGGCGTGCCAGTTGACATATCGGATATTGTACTTTCATTGCTGTTCCAAGTACTAACTGATAAGAAAAAAAGACAAAAGTAAACAATAAAATGCTGCTATACCTGCACGATTGCACGTTGCCGCAGTGTGATAGCGAGACGGCTTTAATGATGTCACCCGACGCTATTATTAATTTCTCCGTAGTGAGGGCCACGTGCATCTGCTTGATCGGGACGCCTTGAGGAAGCACTTGCACCTCGGATATCACGGCCGTCCTCACGGGGTTTCTACTGTATTCATCGGTACTCGAATCGAAAACGCCATCGTTGGCTGCAACGTTGACTGCTTTTATTACTCTACCGTCGTCCGTTCCGACATATATAACGTCGTATTTGTTACCATTCATGGCTTGTACTTGAGGATGAACAGCAATTGCAGAGAATCTATATTGTAAACTAACTCTTGTCAATATTGGCCTCTGGAGGAACGACGAAACTGACTTATCCATCAGGGGGTGCGTTTTAATAAAATTGACTCCCGAGTCCGATAGTGTCCGGCTGTCTTCTACGCAGGCACCCGGCCTTGGTTCAGGAACTTTATCCTTTTCTAACGGCAGCCAGTTAGAGTTCATGCTTTCTTGGCCTTTGAACGGTCCCTCAAATGCGTCTAAAATATCTCTCATAGCAAAGGCGCACACTGCTGAGCCTCCGATAGCATTTTGCGGGGTAGTAAATACTGCATATATGATATCATTTCTGCTGCTGCCACTCCCATAAATGCCGTTGATTAATTCCGTTGTCGATTCTGAAATAATTAAAATACGTTGTTTGTGTATAAGTACGTCATAACAGATAGCTTAACGAGTAATCAAATTACAACAATACTTACGAATTTCATCAAAATAAAACGGATATTCTCCAGACATTGAACAGTTTAAACGGGTCTTCAAAAACGAGGTCCACCGGTCACTAAATGTGTGTGGCCCTCCTTTATCTTTTAAACACACTCTGGCTACTCTCGAGTACACCGACTGTAACAGAAATAATAATAATAATTACCGATTCGAGCAGTAACTGTAAAAAAAGCAGACATTGTAACATATTAGTTAACCGCCCTGACTATCGTTGAGCAAACCTCAGATTACAATCAAAGCATTACAGCATTAAATGGCGTATGTCATTTTTGGAATTGACGCAATAACATAAAGGTAGTTTGAGTTACCTTGCCGCAGTTCATGTATTCGACGGCGGTTTCGCGATAGAAAAAGTAAACGTGGCTAGTGGATGCGACTGCGCCGACGAATGAGGGGTCGTTGAGCAGGCGCAGGTCGGAGCGCTCCGTGCGCACCGGCTCGCGGTAGATCAGCGGGTCCGTGCCGGAGAAGTCTGCAGCCGTCGCCGTATACAATTGACCGTCTAGAAAAAGACAGTTTCACTTACAAAACAAACTGGGAATCTTTCAGTACATTTTGTACCTTAAAGCAAAATAATGGGTAGTTTATCGTATATGTGATCTTTATAGATTTTGCAATGTTTCTTGATACGTGCTGTTTTACGACAACTCGTTTATTTTACTTTAATAAATACTTTAACATTATATGTACAGAAGTCGCCGTCAAGAGAATAAGTGATACCGCTACTTAATCACTAAGAATATACCTCACAACCTACAAGCTCTTCTGATAAATGTCAAAGGCAGTTGTATCACGCTTATGTTATGTCGTAAAATAGTGAAAGTAAGTAGGTTAGACATTCAGCTGTTTCAATGTTTTATGCAAATTACAGCCAAGTCCATTAACGGATAGGTAAGAGTCAAATAAGGAATCGTGCCACTAATTATGCGGTTTCTTCATCCCATTTGTGTCTGTACTGTACATTACTCGAACTTACTGTCATTAAGTTTAACTGTAATTTGAATTGCGGTTTTGAAGTGCACGTAGTTCACTTTACTCTTATTATATCCTATTATGTTTGCAGATTATCACTAGAATTTCAGAATATAACGGCATCTAATGTGGGTTGGACAGGACTAACTGTAAAGGCTATAAATTGATTCATATCGCGGCGTCGCGTCGTGTTCGGTGCAACCCCTTTCTGGGTGGCGCGGCGTCGTGCCTTCTCCTTAGATGATCATTGCTATGTGTGATCACGCCGCAGCCAGGAAATTGTTCAATTCATAAAGGTTAAGCTCATCATTGGCATTTACAAAGGAATATAGTGGCTTTAAAGCTTACCGGCAAATATGGCGGTCGAATTGTGTTGCGGATCGTAGGGGCAGCGGCCGGTGCCGTCGAACTCCTCCAGGTGTTGGGTCGGCGGGTGCCGGGCGTACCGCCTGCACAGCGGTTTGAACGCGTTGGTGCCGCAGACTAGCAATCGCCCGTGCGACCTCGCTGCTACACGGGGGTAGTTCTGACATTCGTCTAATGATTTTCCTTTCAACTGGCATAGTTCCGTATGAGCATCCGTCGAATTCCATTCTAGGCGCTGCGAACAAATATTATACAAACTTAAAAATGTAAACAAATTATGAATGAATCAAAGGATGACTAATGAAACTCCCACAGTAGGTATCAATACAACTTGATTAAATAATCAATACGTTGCGGCTCATTTGCACAATTTGTAAAGAGCGTGAGCTCTTTTCGTAATAGTCAGTTGTGAAGCGACAGCAGCTTATTGTGTCGTGAGTAAACAAATGTCAGCTCCTCATCTCGGACGTGTTGTTAGAACCAGTTTAATATGATCACTCGCAAAATTTGATTCTTGCTATGTATTCCTGCCCTACTACCTATTTTCCTACGTTTAAGGGTGGTTTTCCACCTGTCCAATTTCTTGGTCCAATTTGTATTTCCGTCTCACATTTTGCTTAATGAGAAAGAGAGACGCAATGCACATTGGACCAAGAAATTGGACAGGTGGAATACCACCCTAAGACTTTATGCAGAGTACACATATTGCGCCACTGTAGGCCAATATAACGAAAGCACTTATGCATTAGAGGGAGCAAGCCATATTGCTGTCTCATTCCACCACATAGCTGCGCTCCTTAGATTAGCATGCGTTAGCCCAATATGTGTTCTCGGCATTATCTGAAAAAAAGTTCATATCTCGGTTCCAACCAAAAACCATGAAAACATATCCGTAAATAATATAAAATGAAGGGCTAATAACTCATTCATTGTATCTAGTTCACAAACATACCTACAAGTGGCATCATATAATATTCCACTAAGTCGGTTTATGTTTAGTGCATGAAAGTAGCTAACGGCACGTGGGCAGTTAAGTTCCTATTAATAATTCTCTGAGACAAGGTATCTTTCTACTTGCCAGTTACAAGGTATTGCACTTTGCTTCGGGAATTCTAGTCGCGCATTTGATAGTACTTTAGAGTCCCGTTACACTGCGTTCAATCTATTATAATACTTTGGTACATTATATGATATTGGTAGAACTTCAGCCTCACAAGTGCAAACCAGGGCGACTAGGCGGATATTATACAGACGTATACCTAACTTAATAATAACCGGCCAAGAGCATGTCGGGCCACGCTCAGTGTAGGGTCCCGTAGTTACTCTTCCGTCACAATAAGCTAAACTGGAGATTAAAGTATAGTAAATTGTTAACCAAGGGATGAAACGGTACCTTTCACCTGAGTTAAACAAATAGGCAAATTTGCATAATCAGTACCTAATTAAAATAAGTCTTTTTACTATGAAGGGAAAACTTTTTGCGATAACTCAAAAACAGCTAAACTGATCATGTCCGCTATAGTTTTCATTAAATGTCTTTCTTAAGCTCTACTTCCACGATTTTTTTCATATTTTTTGGACCTATGGTTCAAAAGTTAGAGGGGGGGGGGGGGGGGGGGGACACATTTTTTTTTTCTTTCGGAGCGATTATCTCCGAATATATTCACTTTATCAAAAAATGTTTCTTTAAAACCCCTATTAGTTTTGAAAGACCTTTCCAACGATACCCCATACTCTAGGGTTGAAGCGAAAAAAAAGTTTCACCCCCACTTTACGTGTAGGGGAGGTACCCTAAAAAAAATTAAATTTTTAGTTTTTATTGTACGACTTTGTCGGCTTTATTGATTTATATATCCATGCCAAATTTCAGCTTTCTAGCACTAACGACCACGGAGCAAAGCCTCGGACAGACAGACAGACAGACAGACAGACGGACATGGCGAAACTATAAGGGTTCCGTTTTATGCCATTTGGCTACGGAACCCTAAAAATGTGACATAGCTAGAATGATTGTTTCCCTGTCGTAAATTATTTTTCATTAAAATTTAATTTACTGAAGAGGAGGAGGAAACAATTGCGATTAGGTAAGTCCCGCTTGACACCACTGGAAATAAATAAATTCCACTTGTCCTCTGTTGTTACCACAATTTTAGTTGGAGTAAGTATTTAAATATCATTATAAGGTAATTTATTTATACCTTAATGATATGAACTCAGTTTTTTTAGTCATCGGCAGAAATTCACATAAGGAGTCGAGTAGTTAAGTACCCTTGGCTATTAGTATTCGGGCTTCGAGTTAACGTACGGGCTCCGCGTCACACGTGAATTATTCAACGATAGGGCTAGATTTAACATGTGACGTGAAGTTTAAAGTGTTTTTTTCAAGGTTTCCGATTTAACACATAAGAACGATAAAGCCGTATTAGATTAGATTCGATTTGTGATGTTTCAACATACCTAAGTATAATAAGTAAGTATGAACTGAAATAGATGTGATATACTCAAGAAAAAGTGACTAAGCCCACCGGTGCCCGCGAAGCCGGAAAGTATGACTACATAAAAAAAAACAAAAGAATAAATATTGATAAAAAAAAAAAAATTGTTATCTACTTGTATGTTATAAGTAGGTAAGTCAACGAGGTAAGTATTATTTTTTGACAGATTACCCATAACTTATGTATAGATAGATTGTTCTATTTTTTCAGACCAGAATAAATGTTACAGGCATACTTACAAGTAAAGTAAATTTCGGAAAACTTACTTATTAATATTGGATTCGGATTGAGGAAGGTCGGTTTGACTTTTGCTTCATATCAAATTTCTATCTAATCAGTTAGGTAGGTACTTCCTAAGTTACAAAGATACGCTCAAGAATGAATTAATAGAATATTAGTTTCACCGATCGAATTTTGCCGCGCTAAAGCAATATCGGGCGGAGATGGCAGCGCGCCAAACACCCTCGAGCCGCCCTACGTCCATCGTATTTTTGTTTCATGCGCACATTGTGATGCCATTAATCGTTGCCCGCTTGAATTATGAATTGCCAAGCTGCGCTCTTGGTTATCCGTTATCAGTCATCCCCTAGCGTGCGCAACGTCATTTAGGCTCGAATAAACCATACTATGTTTTTAAGCGATAGTTGAGCATTGACACTTTTCTGCATGAACACAAAACTTCAATTTTGAGTTTGTACGAGACTTCTGTAGTAGAAAGATCCTAGCCTTGGTCTATAAAGGAAACTTGTGTTTTTATCCTTGCCAATTGAAAAATATTTATATTTATTTCACGTTTTCGCAACGATGCCCGAAGGTATACTTGTACTAATTCCTACTTTCGTTTCGTTTGGGTAATCCATAAGAGTAAAAATTTCTGGCGGAAGCCGTCGCACTGTGGGCTGAAATTCGGCTCTCATTGACATAGAAACCGAAGTTGTTATTTTTATGGTTTTTTGATACTTGAGATATTTTGATATTTTGTTCCGGCTCCATACATTAAAAAAAAAAACATAACTCTACTATTTTCAATCCAAATCATCTGAAACTTATAATTTAGCATAAACATACTGAGCATAAGCCATTTAAATAAAAAAAAACTTAAAATCTTGATTTTGGATTTTGTGCTTTTTCCATAGAAACAATTAATGATTTAAAAAAAATCCGCACCCGTGACGGATATATGTAGTACGCCAAAAAATCACAAATAATTCGTAGTATAACCACCTGCGAGGATATTACGGTTTGTTTTGCGGTTCTTGAGCAATTGGTAATAATAATAATATGTTTTTTAAGGTAATTTTAAGTATTTAGTTAATAAGGTTAACTTGCAATACCCTACTCAGGGTCCATGTTGTAAAAATTTAATGTAAGATAACATCTGTATGTACCATGGAATGCAATTAATAAATGAAATGAAATGATTTCTTGTTCCTGCTCCGTACATTTATTTTGAATAAAAATCGTAACTCGACAATTTTCATTCCAAATCGTCTAAAACTCATAGGTTACCATAACAATACTGGGCAAAACCTATTTCAATCAAAAAATCATAAAAATAACAACTGCGATTTCTATGTCAATGAGAGCCGAATTTCAGCCCACAGTGCGTCGTCTCGGTAGCCGGATACCTTTTAACGACAATTGTGTTATTTCAAAGCAGAATTTTTATTTAAGTAAATAATCTCGCACGATTTACAAAATAAACAGTGCGCCGAGCGAAATGGGTCGTAACTAAGAATAAACAGAGAGTGCAGCGGAAAGCAGCGGGGACGGGGAACTGGTGTAAAGTTGTTTGCGCAAGATTAGATACATAAACCTGTACTAGTGCGATACGTGGCTTTCGGCGGCTGCGCCAGCGGGTCGCCGACCGGGTTCATGAAAAACCGGTGTCTCGGTTCAAGGGTTCCTTATTTAATGTACTTAACTACTGATTTTAAACGAATAAAAACTGACATCCAGATATCCAGAAATTTGGGAGTCTCTCTGTACCAACCTATACACATTTTAATTTTGAAAATAACTAGCAAAAAAATGGCCACGCCAAAACTTACAATTTTTTTATTAATTTAGAAGTCACATTTCGTTTAAGCAGCCTACATTTTACTACTTATGTAAATTATAGAATAAATAAAGTATAAGAGTCCTTTAGAGTCTAAGTAAATAAGCATAGATAGAGGCAAGTAACTTGTTTCAGCTTTGTTAGTTTTTAAAAGCTTGAAACGTCTAGAAGTTTCTTATGTGTCGGGTAAAAAATAAAATACTATCGTCTTATGTATTTATATGTAACACATAAAAGTAGGTACTGTGTATTAATAAAATATATTTTTAATGATTTGTTACGGATCCCTAATAAACCCTTATCTATCGGCACTTAGCAAACGTCGGCTTGCCGAGCTACCGTTTAGCAACACAGGTCTGGTTATTGCTTCAAAATCAAACACTATCGCTTCCCGGCCTTGTACTATTTTTTGTGCACCACAGCACCGCCTGTCAGTCCCTAAGATTAATGTATTATAGCCGTTACATAGACGTTACATTAAAAATTCGGTGACCATACTTTGAACATAGAGGGTTGCAATAGTTCTAAAATGTTCCGTTTAGAAAATATCTTTAAAAGACGCATTTATCACAAATGAAAGCATTTGCTCCAATTGACTATACCTCAATATATTGTTTATACCAGCGATTTCATAAAATTAAAATGCACTTCAAATATCTCCGGTAATGTGTCTTTATCGGAGAGATAGATATTATACCACCTAAAGAAAAGCATTTCTCCAAAGAATATCCTTTTACATGCAAATGAATAATGAATAAACATTACCTGATCTGAATTCTCCGACAAGTCGTACAGGCTGAGGTTGTAGACAGTGTTTCTGGAACAAAATAGGTTAAATTAGTGGCGACAATTAAATATGCAAGCCGTAACAAGGTGCGTTTCGTTATTTTCGTTCAAGCAGTCGGGGATCGTAGCGTCGGCCGAGACGGCGAGGTGCACACCTGCCCAAACATAACTTAGCATTCCCCGCGTAGCATCTTTTTATGGAAATTAGGCTATTCGATGCTAATTCTTTTTTATTGGTAGGTAATCATCACTTTTAGAGCTTGAATAAAACTTGAGGCTCGCACAGGAAAAAATATATTTTCTTTTCCTTCGTTATGCGGTAGGGAAACATGTTTCAGACACGGGCCCGCAACGGAACGTTTCTGTTACGACCGGAAATATAATCAACACGTTCGCGAATTAAAAAAAAGATGGAGGAACAATATTGGTCACTCACCAAACGGCACGTAACTCCAGGAACACTAACTACTTATTTAGTTATTTAGATTTAGAATAAAATTAAAAGCTGAAATATTACTATCTTGGGTGAGACTTGAACTCACGGCATATGGATCCCACGGGATCTGGTCCCAGAGGCCGTGAGTTCAAGTCTCACCCAAGACAGTAATTTTTCCACTTTTAAAGGGTGTAGCAGGATAGCCTAGGAAAAATTGCCCCCAGCGATTTTGGGCCGAAACTGTAATCAAACGATGCCTTTTGGGGAGGTTATACTCTGCACAGAGTTTCATCCCTCTGTTACCCCCTGGGGGTGAAAAACACCCGATTAAGCCCAAAACTGTTTTAATTATTTTTTCCTAAACTATGAAAGTGACGAATTTCAAATTTCGGACAAATATTAATAAGACTAAAAGCTATGTGCTAAAAAAATATTAACCCCCTAACCATTGAAATTCTTGTAAAAAAAACAAAAATAAAAAAAGAATCAACCTGTATATCAAGTTTGGCTCATGGTACCACACCATTTTTTTTTCAAAAATGAACCAGTTTATATTCTACATGATACAAAAGTTTCATGGACCTACTCCAGAAGGAACATTGCGAAATTAATATGTATTGGCTCTTTGGTGCGTACTATTCATTGAACTCCCAATAAGAGCCTTGCATTATTAATAAACAATGGCTTGCGATCGGACCGCTGGCGCTGCTCGTGCCCGATTTGAAAAAGGTGGGGATAAAGAAGTATGGATCAAACTCATTTGTATTTATAAAAACATTTTTAGGGTTCCGTAGTCAACTAGGAACCCTATTATAGTTTCGCCATGTCCGCCTGCCTGTCTGTCTGTCTGTCTGTCCGAGGCTTTGCTCCGTGATCGTTAGTGCTAGAATGCTGAAATTTGGCATGGATATATAAACCTAAAATCTAAAAATTTTTTTTTTTTGAGGGTACCTCCCCTACACGTAAAGTGGGGGTGAATTTTTGTTTTTTGCTTCAATCCTACAGTGTGGGGTATCGTTGGAAAGGTATTTCAAAACTAATAGGGGTCTTCAACAAACATTTTTTGATTAAGTGAATATATTCGGAGATAATCGCTCCGAAAGAAAAAAAAATGTGTCCCTCCCCTCTAACTTTCGAACCATAGGTCCAAAAAAAATTAAAAAAATCGTGGAAGTAGAGCTTAAGAAAGACATTAAATGAAAACTATAGCGGACATGATCAGTTTAGCTGTTTTTGAGTTATCGCAAAAAGTTTCCCCTTCATGGTAAAAAGACATACTTTAATTAGGTACTGATTATGCAAATTTGCCTATTTGTTTAACTCACGTGAAAGGTACCGTTTCATCCCTTGGTTAACAATTTACTATACTTTAAGCTCCAGTTTAGCTTATTGTGACGGAAGAGTAACTACGGAACCCTACACTGAGCGTGGCCCGACATGCTCTTGGCCGGTTTTTTTAAATTATTTTGTTTTCGGGTCCGAGACGTTGCGTATTAAGCATGATACGAGTATAATGATTAGTAGCTACGAAATAGTACGTTTATTTTAATTTCGCAATGTTCCTTCTGGAGTAGGTCCATGAAACTTTTATATAATATAGAATATATATTGAAACATTTTTGAAAAAAAAAATTGTGTGTACCATGAGCCAAACTTGAGATCCATGTACAAATGAGTTTGATCCATACTTCTTTATCCCCACCTTTTTCAAATCGGGCACGAGCAGCGGTCCGATCGCAAGCCATTGTTTATTAATAATGCAAGGCTCTTAGTGGGAGTTCAATGAATAGTACGCACCAAAGAGCCAATACATATTAATTTCGCAATGTTCCTTCTGGAGTAGGTCCATGAAACTTTTGTATCATGTAGAATATAAACTGGTTCATTTTTGAAAAAAAAAATGGTGTGGTACCATGAGCCAAACTTGATATACAGGTTGATTCTTTTTTTATTTTTGTTTTTTTTACAAGAATTTCAATGGTTAGGGGGTTAATATTTTTTTAGCACATAGCTTTTAGTCTTATTAATATTTGTACGAAATTTGAAATTCGTCACTTTCATAGTTTAGGAAAAAATAATTAAAACAGTTTTGGGGTTAATCGGGTTTTTTTTCACCCCCAGGGGGTAACAGAGGGATGAAACTTTGTGCAGAGTATAACCTCCCCAAAAGGCATCGTTTGATTACAGTTTCGGCCCAAAATCGCTGGGGGCAATTTTTCCTAGGCTATCCTGCTACACCCTTTATTCTTAGCTTAATATAAGCGTTCGCAGACGTTTCTGCTTGTTAAAAAATAATTTACTTATTTAGATGTCATAGGGTTGTCAAATTGAGATTTAAATTTAGGTATGTCTTTCCATGCGTTAATACAAAGCCCGGTAATCGTACTAGTTACCATTTGGTGATATTGGAAATTACCATCGTCTTTGTCGGTGAGTTTACGTTGAAACCAATATTTGATTTATAGACTTTGAGGATATGGTTTATAGCTTACCTGCCACCCACAATAATGGAGAAGTCATCCTTATCTAAAATACGGAAATGATCTGGCGCTGCCGCATCGCCGACGAACTGTTCTGAAGTTTCATCGCCTGTAACAAATCGATAATAACTTAGTTTATACCGAGTCATTGACTTAATGGAGTTACGATTCGGTATGAAATTAATATTCGTCGTATTACGGACAAGCTAGTGAAGGAATGAGCAAGCATGACCTGCGATTTGTGGCCTCGCATTACCCGACCGCCACATTACGCTGTCAGTTAGGTTTAGTGACAGCTTTCCCTTCCACTACCAGCTTTGTGCGTACATAGGCTAAAGCCGAGGCTGCTCAAATTTACACGGTGAAATTACCTTTAAAAAATTTGCGAAATATACGAATGAATAAAAACAAAATCAATCAATAAAATGCACGCAGATAGACCAATAAACTTTTGTTTTGGTAGTGCATCAAAATATTTTTCCATATCTGCATAAAATTTTCATAAGTAGGTATTTTAGATTTTGCTAAATGAGAAGTTCTAATAATAACATCATATCATCATACTTAACAAGTGGTACAGAAACAACAATAACAATAAAATTAAAAAAGATAGGTAGTTAAGGTAGTAGGTAGGTACGAGTACTTTGCAGTAAAGCTTGTGTAATAAGTAAGTAATTTTATCCATCATGGAAGGCATTATTCGCCTATTAAGCAATCTATAGAATTTTTCGCTCTCTGAACTAACATAGGTAGATATACGTTTTTTAGCAAGTCCCAATATCACTGGGATCAGGCGAACAATGCACTCATTGTGCAGCGTTTATCAACAATGTGAATTTACGATTTCATAATCATTGGTTGGGAAATTCTCACGTATCAATATGACATGCTTTGTTGGGTCCTTGCACCTGTGTAATTGTGAATTATAAATTCGATAGCGTGATCAGGTAAATACGTGTAACGGACAGTTGTTAATGACGGTGCTTTTTACAATCGGGAAGTTTAATTTGCACTATGATATTTATTACTATCATTCGGTGTATTCCCATCTCTGTGCCCGCCCCACGTGACCACCGCCATACAAGAGGCGGGCACAGACGAGAGTGATTTGTATGTAGAGCCTATTCCCATTTGTGCCCGGCGGAGACAGATGGGAATACACCCTATAAGTCATATAGTTGTGTCGTGCTCGAGAACGTTCTCAATTTTCTATGGGGAATTAGATTCTAGTATATGTGGAGGTCGATTCTGATTTAACAATTGTTTTGATACGACCTTGAAGATAGCTCACGCTGATTTTTGTATAGTGCGCACCGATCACCAAGACGATACACACGGTCGTATCGAAACCATAACACATTGTTAAATCGGAATCGGCCTCGCGCACACTGATATACCTATAATAGATTCCGGACAGTGTTATGAAATAAGCGATCAAGCGACAGTTAGTTGAAATCGAGAAAATGAGCTCGAAAGATTTGAAATTTGAATCAGTTATTGTAGTTCATTTTTAAAGCAAAAAAAATTTTGACATTGAACCTATAAAAGTGTTCATAATTTAAATAAATTAAAAAAATAACACTATAAGTACCTATTCATGTCATCCGTTTATAAATAAACGAAATGAAATGAAATGAAATTCAAGTTTCGCAGTTATTAACGTTTTTCCGCTTGATTCTTTATTGCACAAACTGAAACACCTGTCGAGTTTTGTACTTTTGGTGGTGGGTTGTTATATTTATTTGCGTATTTATTTTTGCGGTGGGAGGGTGGGAACATTAATTGCATGTAAAAATACGCAAGTAAGTATAACAGGTTAGCACTGATTGACTAACACGTTAATTTCTCGCGGATTAGCAAAGTAATATTTCTTGCTTTAATTTAGTTTTGTACTGCAATCAACTCTTTTTTTATATGTGTCAAAAAATCAGCACAAATGGCAGAATTGGCGTTGTAACTAATAGTAATTCATTAGTACTAGCGAAAACCTTTCCAGGTGCAGATATTGGCTCTGACCACAATCCCTTAGTAGTAAAACTGAACTTAAAGCTTAAAATACCAGAAAAGGATATGGGTAATCCTCATAGAAAAATAGCTATTGATAAACTTAAAGATAGAGAAACTAGAACTAAAGTAATGACTGACTATAATAACGAACTAAAGAAAATTTCAAATGTAGAAAACATGAATACGAAACAAATCTGGGATATGTTTAAGGATACTACAAATACAGTTAGCAAGGAAGTCCTGGGTCACTGGAAAAAAGAAACTTAAATGCCCATGGATAACAAAATAAATTTTAAGCTTGATGGACGAAAGAAGATGGTACAAGGAAACAGACAAAGTAAAATACAGAAACATAGATAATAAAATTAGATCATTAATCAGACGTGAAAGGGATATGTGGCTGGAATCGAAATGCGCGGAGATAGAGGAGCTAGACCTGAAAGCAGAAAAGCTGTAGGGCCTGATAATTTGCATGGAGAATTACTTCAATTACTAGATGAATTTGGAATTAATATTTTGGTCACATTGTTTAATAAAATATATGATACGGGAGTCCTTCCGGACGATTGGCTTAAAGTCCTCCTTCTTGCCAATCCCCAAGAAACCTAACGCTAAAATGTGCAATGAATATAGATTAATCAGTGTAATGAGCCATGTATTAAAAGTTTTTTTTTAAAGTATTACACTATAGAACATTTAGTAAGATAGATAGCTACATCAGCGAGACTCAATTTGGCTTTAGAAACGGTCTAGGAATAAGAGAAGCTCTGCTAGCAATCCAAGTACTGGTACAAAATGGTTTGGAACATCAAAAAGATGTATTTTTGTACTTCATCGATTTCGAAAAGGTATTCGACACTGTAAATCATCAGCTACTTATGGCAGTAATTTATCAAACAGACATTGACGGCAAAGACGCTAGAATTCTTAAAAATTTGTACTGGAATCAGACTGCTCACATCAAAGTCGGAAATATAGCCACCGAAGACTTAGAAATACTGAAAGGAGTCCGTCAAGGATGTGTTTTATCCCCAAGCCTTTTCAACTTATATTCTGAAAGTTTCTTCTCAGAAGCCTTTGATGGGGTCGATATAGGAATTAAATAATGTCGATATATTAATAATTTAAGATATGCAGACGACACCGTCCTGCTAGCAAATAGTGCTGAAGAATTAAAACATCTATTAAACCGTTTAAATTCGAAAATAAATCATTACAAGTTGAAAATTAACATTAGCAAACCTAAATTTATAGTGGTAGTAAGCAATTCTAATACAACTCCACACGTTTTAAGAATAGATAATACACCAATAGAGAAGGTAGAAAAGTATAGGTATTTGGGCTGCTGGCTGAACGAGGACTGAGACATGGAGCAGGAAATACGTGTCAGGGTAGAGATTGCGCGAAACACCTTTATAAAAATGCAGTCTATATACACTAATAAGGATATCAACCTAAGACTTCGTTGGAGACTTGTAAAGTGTTATGTACTATCAGTGCTCTTCTACGGCTGCGAAACTTGGACTCTGAATAAAGCGATGGATAAGAAAATAGACGCATTTGAAATGTGGCTATATAGGCGCATGCTAAAAATATCCTGGACCGATAGAATTACGAATGTGGAAGTACTTAAAAGAATGGAGAAAAAGTTGGAGGTTTTGGTTACGGTGAAAAAAAGGAAAATATCTTATTTTGGACATACATACAGAAATGACAAATATAATATACAACTAATATTGGAAGGAAAAATTGACGGCAAGAGGGGTAGGGGAAGAAGGAGGTTCATCTGGCTTGACAATATTAAGAAATCGACGAACGTGAATAACGCAGCCATACTGGCAAGAATGGCCAAGAGCTGAAGAGAGATGGCAAAGGTGGTCGCCGACGTCCGTTAGGGCATGGCAGATATTATAATATAACAACTTACTACTTATTACGTAACAACGTATTTAGTTCTCATTAAGAGAAATATCCTGCAATTTAAAATATGTAACAACGAATTAAACGACACCATAGGGCGGTTAAATCGATATTGCGTTTATAAATAACTGTACTGTACTATATCTACTTGCTAAGTTAATTAATAACTATATCTATGTAAACAAAAACGTAAGCAAATATTGTCCTTTATTACTGAATAAAGATATTTATTATTTATTATTATTATTATAAATCACTAAAACTTTAAACCAAAACGAATTAACAACATCTTTATGGCGTTTAACTCGTTTTTGCGATATAGAATATACTCTTATTATAATTTGTAAAAGTAAATTTGGCGTTCAATTAGTTTTTACGTAACTAGTTAGTGCATAGGGCCATACATATTTTAACGTGTCGCTTGATTCTACAGTTTAAAATACGGCTGTAAGCATGATTTTTCAACAAAGAAATAGTCAATACTATAGATTATATATAAAATAATATAATAATTCAGCCTATATACGTCCCACTGCTGGGCACAGGCCTCCTCTCATGTGCGAGAGGGCTCGGGCTATAGTCCCCACGCTAGCCCAATGCGGATTGGGGACTTCACATACACCTTTGAATTTCTTCGCAGATGTATGCAGGTTTCCTCACGATGTTTTCCTTCACCGAAAAGCTAGTGGTAAATATCAAATGATATTTCGTAGATAAGTTCCGAAAAACTCATTGGTACGAGCCAGGATTTGAACCTGCGACCTCCGGATTGAAAGTCGGACGTGATATCCACTCGGCCACCACCGCTTTTCAAATACTATAGATTATCACATTTATATCCGACCTGCATTCATAACTTTTTTTTCGGATTTTGGCGCTTAGTTCCAGTGTTATTCCATAACATTGTCCTATTGATAATCAGCTTGTAGTACTTAGATGTTAGTTTAAAATAATATCATTAATATCATCATCAACCTTCTTATGGACTCTTGTCTAGTTGATGAAATATAATTTGCACCGATTGGTCATAAAACTTAATCATTAAGATTACAAAAGGACAAAGTGAAGCGATTTGCAGCACGTCCCATTCATATAATGGGAATAACTAGTTATGATACTTTGTGTTTCTGGTGTAGTAATTGACATGTTATTAGGTAAATGAACCTTTTTTCGACACAAATCGTATTTACTTTGAAATTAATGTTTCATTACATAATTTTTTTTTTAATAATAGACTACGCATTGAAAAGTTGGAATACTAGGGAAAATTAGAAATCATTAAAATGCAGAAAAGTAACTGGGATCAATATTGTTTAGCTCAAGTATATTTCCGCTGCTAATTGTTTTCTTACCATATTGTAAGCCATTCGCGATAACATTCATCAGTGCAAATAACATTTCCTCGACCATACAGTCCGTTGCAGAGATAGTTCACCCCTTACATAAAAGTTTGTATCTCCTGCATACATCAACTATATGCAGAGATAGTTAGGTAGGCAGTTTACTGTACCCTCACAGTACCAAAATTACTCAGATATCAATAATTCAGCATCGCTAGAACTCATACTACATACTCATACATACTCATACTCTGATCTTCATTTCTTCTGTGCAAGTCAGTACCTACCATATTTGATATGTATGCGCGCGTTGGCATCGGGCATCCATGCCTGTGCCGTGGACGCCAGCAGCACTAGCACCGCTCGGGCGACGGCCATCTTGCCAGCAGCCTACCTCGTCCTTTCTACACACGCCATCTTCGCCCGCCGTGTGCTCTGTAACAAACAAAAATATATGTTAATTAAACACTTGCAAAGTCGTTTAAGTTATTAGCAAAGAGTAAATCAATCAAGAGTGTTAAACTCCATCCATACAAAACGATTATTGTATATGATGCTATTTACTAGTTTTACATTTTAACTTGCGTATGAAAACGGTCACCGTACTATTCAAACGCTTCACACACCTTGCCTTAAAATGAAAGATAACAGAACGTGCTAAGCTAATAGAAACCAGTACTTGTTATTTCTAAATAGTTATGTGCTAAATCTATCAATTTGACATTTTTGCGATTAAAATCGGCAAGGGCCCCTGAATTAAAGTGTCGTTTACATATTCTTGTACTGCAATATTAGATAATTTAGATATCATAGGAGCAAAAAGTCAATTACCACTAGGTACTTTTGAAGTTAAAATTTCAAATAAAAATAACGGAGTATAATTAGGTGCACGTTATAGTATGAAGGTTGGCAGTTTTCTGTAGACTAAACTAGTAAGTCTCTGCTCTCTTGTTCTTCCTCGCGTTGTCCCGGCATTTTGCCACGGCTCATGGGAGCCTGGGGTCCGCTTGACAACTAATCCCAAGATTTCGCGTAGGCACTAGTTTTTACGAAAGCGACTGCCATCTGACCTTCCAACCCAGAGGGTAAACTAGGCCTTGTTGGGATTTACTAATCTCTGCTAGAAGGCAATAATACATCAAGCCCATCCACTAAGCTGCGTTTACACCAATTTTATAATTATGATATTGATGGCCAGCAAAACGCGATCAACTCTGTCTTAATTTTCACACGAATAGGGTTTCTGATATCTCGACCCATTTTATTTCTCGAGTTTCGAGATTTTTCGTGCTCAATTTCTCGGGTCTTTTTCGAGTCTCGAGTCTTTTTTATAAACTCAAAATTTTGGTAAAATAAATAAACAAAATAATTGTTGAAAACATATTTCAAACCAGGTCTATCGCGAATTTATTTTCTTACCTTTATTTCCGACGTTTCGACGCAGGCTTCACTGGTCGTGGTCGCAGATAACCGCGTTATTAGTAAACGGAACGGTTCAGAAATGACGGAGTTATGGAGTAACACACATTTAAAAAAACATACACCCGAATTGATAACCTCCTCCTTTTGAAATCTTGAAGTCGGTTAAAAAGAGGATGACTTGATGTCAATAAATAAATGAAAACACGTTTAAACGACAATGACACAGAAAGTAATTTAATATTATAGTTATAATTAGTACCAATCATTTTATTTTCCAGTGATTAATCGTGTATAAAGTGGTATTTACCTAGTGGGTAGTTACCCTGCCTATGAAGCCGATGGTCCTGGGTTCGAATCCCGGTTAGGGCATTTATTCGTGTGATGAGCACGGATATTCCTTCCCGAGTCATGGGTGCTATGTATTTAAGTATTTATATATTATATTTATCTTTGTCCGAGTACCCACAATGCAAGCCTTCTTGAGCTTACTGTGGGGCTTAGTCAATTTGTGTAAGAATGTCCAATATTTATTTATTTTATTAATATATATATATTTATTTTTTATTTAACCGCTATCATTTAGACGTATCAGAATTAAATTGTTTTGGAAAGTTATTTTTGTATCAAAAATAGGCGTTTTGGTAATGTTTCCAGCCAGCCTGCAAGCGCTCATTTTCGGTTGCTCAACTGTCTTAAGGGATGGGAACAATCTCTCAAGATAGGGTGTTCGTATCCTCGTAGATTCATGAACTTTAAATTCTAAAACGCGGGCGGAGTTGTTAGACGAAAAGGCGCGCCTGGTTTCAGTCCGCATTTCAAGGTCATTTATTTCTCATCTTGAATGAAGCCAAAATTCTCAAGATGTCTCGAGCAGCCGAAATCTCGAGCAGAAACGCTACACATTGGTGTCCGTACAATAATTACTCGCAAAACAGCCACTATTTCCACTACTAGGCATTTAAATTCTACTAATAGAATTGAAAACGAATGATCAATACCACTAGATTCCCAATTTCTAACGCTTGTGATTCAAAAATAGCGAGTGTCGAAATCGAGCGCTCGATATTCAAAAATCGGCACCCAGTACTTAAACATATTATTATGGGAAACATTTTATCGGTAAAAACGGCAGTAGATTGGTAATCGGTTCCATTTTTTTTCCAGAGACAGACACGACGGGGTTCTTACATTTTTAATAAGTTTTCGAACATGGAAAATTGCAGCGCGCAGCTGCGCAAGAGATTTCATTCTTGTAAAATAAGATCAATGGTTGATTGCCAAATCTGTTAAATTGTTCTGAAATTAGACCGACAGATGGCGGACTAATTTATTATCTCACGTCGTGATTGTTATCTCTTCACATGCGTGGTACAAGGCAGCTCCATATTCGTGGGACACCGGAAGTTTAACCAGTTAATCATAACACTCCTTAAAAAGAAACTGCTTAAAGCAAAATAATTACGTGACCTCATTGTTAATTATCTCATTTGCAACTTTATAATTTATAACAAGTATCTACCTGCGTAGTAAAGTACCTGCTGCCTATTTGTTTTATCAGAGTTCAGATAAGTATTTAATCACTGAAGCTATAGTACTTGAAAACATGTTTTTAATGAATGATCAAGTTTGTTTCCCACGCTATTTTAAGTTTTTTTCATCGTCAATATGGAAATTGAGTAAATAAGAAAAAATAAATGATGGTAATAACGTAGTTGATGTCGCCCAGACGCACGAAGCTCGAGTCGAGCTGGCGCGGTCTCACGGTGCGGGATGCAACGCACGCAGGAGGTATGCATCCTCCCGTTTGTCAGGATTCGCATTCTACTTTTTTCGTATTTAACTATTCTCGTCCATGCTAACGTGTCTCGTGATTGTGAGAAGCAAAACTCGATTGTCTGGTATCGGTTGGCTGCCCGCTTTGTTATACATAGTTCTCGATTTTAAGGTCTATCTTTTATGCTTTGATACAGTTTGTTACTATTCACATACCGATGTTACCGATTTTTTTGGGTTATGTCGGCAACTTCTAGTATTATAGTATAGTCATGACCGCCTGTCCTACCATGGTTTAGCACAGTGATCTTTAGTATCAGAAAACAGGTTTAATAATCATGCCGACATTTGAAAATAATTTTTCATTTTTATATTTATTTTCATATTTATACCTTTCACAAAAATAAATTATTTATTTTTTGCATAAAATACAAGAAAACGATTCGAACTTCCGTGACAAGCAAAGCAACATTAGTAGTTTATCAATTTGGAACGTTTAAAACAATTACTTTATCTACAAATGATAAAGAAATTCGGTAGAGATCTCAATTTTCAATTTAAATATCAACGTAACCAAAATTAAAAATTGTACATATTTCTGTTCCATATGACTAAATCGTCTTTCATATGTATCGATATGAGTTAGTCGTACCTATATTTGCCCGTTTAGAAACAATTATTTTATACAGCTCTAACATCGCCTTTTTGAGATTATATTGTTTACAAGCGAACCATGCGGGTTATATTATAAGTGCGCTTTAGTTTAAAGTTCACATCACGTTTGTCGTTAATGGTTAGACAGAGAAGAAAGAACTAGTACGTGTCGAGTGATTCTTATGGCTATATAAACACATTAAAATGAATACCTACAGTATTAGAGGGAGAAAGAAACAAAGCGTATTTCACGCTACATTAACTTAACATTTGCTTAAACAATTGTGAATAGCTTTGTAACTAAAAAGGGTTGTGATTTTCAATAACAGAAGGCGTCACTCAGTGCACAGATGTGGCTCAAAGGATTGAGTGGGGTGCAAGCGCAAGGCGTAGTGGCGTGCTGCAGTAAAATAACGTTGGCCTCCACTCGTCTGTTGCACACCGATTGTTGCATTTTCGCAAAACGCTTAACAGAACATTGCTGCACTGCGCCTCGTTAACGTGAATTCTGCTGCCGGTTCGGTATATATTACTTCTGTGAACGTACCTACAATTTATCGGCGCTGGATCTGGCGGCACAATTACTGTGCTAAACAAACGAGCGGTTATCGAGCGGAAGGTAATAGCGCCGTTACTCTAATAAATTATGTTACGGAGCAATCTTTGCATCATCGATAATGGTTAAGTACGCTCGACATTGCAACCGGCGCACCAAAACGTAATTATGTTCATGTTAGACTAAACTTAAATTAAAGCAAACATCTGTTGCAGACTGAAACAGCAAAAGTAATAAATATGATGTCGCGCACTAACTTCGAATACGAAATAAGAAACATACGAAAATGCAAAGAAGGAAGAATGAATATTTTATGAGAAGGGCTGGTTTAGTAAATAGCAATGGAAAATATTATGTAGGTACCAGTACCTACCTACCTACCAGTACCAGATCAGACTATGCATCAAAAGTATCTACAATTATCTAATACATAAAGGGATTTCGTTGTTATACTTACTCAAACTCGTATCTGATATACGTATATATATTATAGTAAATATAGCGACGATTTGTCTCTGTGATAATTAGACTGTAATAGAGGCTTTTGGACGTGAATTGTACAGATTTATCTCTATCTGGATAAGTATTCCGGGTGGCAGATACCTGGGTACTTTTGGCGGGTTGTTTCTATACACGGTGAAACACGAGCAACCCCAAAGATACATGTAGGTACTAGGTTCATATTTATGTTATTTATCAGCTCGCGCAGTTAAATGTTTGGAATTTTAATGGACGGAAACTTGAAGCGTGTGGAAAGTGACTTCTGGATAGGGTTACATTTACATGCCTATGTAAGGTATAAACAAGATACGTTTGCAATTACGCAGACGCGGTTGACATTTGAGCTTGTGGCGTGGCCGTGGCGTCGGTCCCACGCGGTCGAGGCTCGGGAAGCTGCGGTTCTTTCTTTGTTGACCACAATAAACATTCTTACAGCCTTGCAGAGAGGATAACCTACAAGTACGACGATAAATGTCAGTTTTTCGCCATTTTTACATATCAGCGTACAATTTATTGCCGCTTCTGGCGTTGTCACGCGTGAAATGTGTGTTACAGTAAATCTGGTGTCTGCTTAAATAACGTAAAAGGGATAGAGGATAACTACGTGATGCGACTGTCAAGTATGATTTTATACTTGTTCTGAATCATTGAGATGCTTTCGTTGCTTCAGAAATGTGATAGACATTACAAAACTTTTTCGTTTTAAACCCAGCGATTAAATGATAACACGACGGCTAAATTATAACATAACCATTACGGATAAGTTGATTTAATCTACAAAATCTATTTGCTATATTTTATATCGTACCTACTTCACGTAGGGTAGTAAGAAGTTTTTTAAGTTTCAGTAGCATTAAACTTTTATTACTACGTATAAAACCGGCACAAAGAACCAGTACCTATTTTGCGTCATGAGTTTTTTGTTTTGACAACAAACCATAGAAGCGAAGCGTAACCGCCATGAATTTCACAGCGTTCACGAAGTATTGGTCGCGTGGTACAGATTACGATTGCGTTTCATTATTAGGTATGGCTTCTCTATAGTAATAATAACTCAATGTTCGGCAAGTAAATACCAACCCACTCAATCAATGGCCCTGTCAAAAGTTATCTTAGGCATCTCCAGTTTCTATAGAAAGTATTACTTTTCTCAGAAATATTGAGACCTGGCTAGTGTAGCCTTACTCAGTATATATGTCGTGTTGATCAGAATAGGGTTGTTTATATTAATAAGTGCGTTAATAATAGAATCCATGTAACTGAGGTTATCATTGTTATCGGCTGCTCGTTTGTAGCTATCTGAGAACTCAATAATTAGCTGCGATTCTACGCTGTGATTACGCTAGTTTGCTTGTGAAACCTTAATAATATCTTTGAATGATCAATATTTAATAATATTTGGATTGAATTTTTTTGTGTTACTAATGTTTTATAGCCAAAATTTCCTTGCGATTTGGTGGTGGAAATTTTTGGGTTACACAGTAGCATTTGCTTCTCGTGTTTTGAACCCTCGCAGCGCTCTAGATCTTACTTTTTTGACAATTCTCAATCAGGCACGAAAAGTAAACCGTAACTGTTGCTCCCTTACCTTAAATAACTATTTGAATGTTTTACTAGTGTATAAAAAAAAAAGTTTACCATTAGGTCCCCTGGAACATGTAACGTATGAAAACGTATGAAATGTGAGGTTTGCAAATGAAAATAACCGTGGATTAACTTGATATCCACAATTTCGTTCGTTGCCATCCATAGTATATACTGCATTTATAATTTCATACATTTATGTACCCTGCTTTATCGTGGATGGATAAGTATCCAATGATAAATTATAGAGTCACAAGTGCTGAAGAAGGAAGTATTACTTACGACGTTTCTAACTTAAGTTTAACTGGAACAAAACTAATTAACTAAACATTGCAGTTGATGCAGAACAGAAGCTGTATAAAGCAGCAGTTGGTAAAGCCAACTAAATCAACTAAGCAAGTAAAATACATAACTAGGTGATGTCAGTAGGGTCCCTCCTTAAAAATCCCATTGACCTCTGAGTCGCTCTCGGTAAACTTGAGTTAAATTTCAATTTGACTGGCGCCTGACGCATCTTGTATTCAAATCTACTTACTATGCTTCATTATCTTTAGTGTGACTGTATGACTCATTTACAACTACCCAGGATGTTGATAATGTAATTTTCATTCATTACGCCTTTACAACAGTCGTTTAAGAATTAGAGATTTAAATGTTTTGCTATTTATAAATAAACCGTTTAGAACGAATTTAGAAATGAGTAACGGAAGTCTAAGCATTCTGTTCGTCATATCTGGAGTTCTCTTTGCAATGTGAACAATAGAAGGAATATACGAGTAAACGATGTTTGAATTAGATATGGAAGAAAGCACGCGACCTTATCGATCAAGACTTTCGGCTTTCTTACTTAATAACATGAAAACAATAGATCCGTTGTTAAACAAACATGACGAAAAACCAGAATAGACTTCATTATCCCACGAGCAACGTATTGTGTAAATTATAAATTCAGCCCCATTTAGACAATTCAAGCACTTGTATGCAATATTCGATACCGCAATGTAACGAGAATCACATGCAAGTGCAAGTTCTTGAACCGATTATAAATGGGGCTTTAGGTACAGTCAGCATCAAAAGTAGCGGATCAAATAACGCTTCATAAGTATCTACCATTCTGTGACAGCTTAACAAAAAGTGATGTACTTAATATAGAACAACTAAGACTGTAAAAGATATATTTTTGAACGCGAATTTTAGAAAATTATCTACATTTGGACAAGTTATACGGAATATCAGATACTTTTGGCGCTTTGTTTCATCCGCTACTTTTGATGCTGACTGTACCTATATAAATTGCACCTTGTGACTGTCAATTAAAGGCATGTAAGATATATTCCACGGTTTACAATTCCTTACAGCATGTAACCTACTTCAGTTTCTAAAACGAATACAAAGGCTAACAAGCTACTCCAGAGGTACATTTATCTTTATTATAGTGAAGTTCAACTCAATATGTATGTAGAGTCGACGACGTGGAAAGGGCACGCTAAGAGTGTCAACAATGTGTGCTCTCTCCTTCTCTCCCGTTGCCTCTACGCCATCCACCGGGACTACGGCTTTTTGTTTGTTTGTAGCGACCGAACGCCCCCACAAGCACACACTGCATTGAGCCCATGCTTGTATACACACACTCGTAATAAATAATAATAGCTCTATGAAGAATTGACCACTCACCAATTTGAAAAATAAGTTACAGATAGAAATCCAATTCACATCCAAATCGACCTGATGGTCATCGCATCACAATCAACTGGAGAGCCAAATCCGAGAACACATAATCTTGCCACTCATTACCAGACGCAGTCTGGCCACTGATCACGATTAAATCACAAAAGCAGCCTACGTGTCACTTAAGATCACACTTGTAACCGGTTACGAAGCGGGAGAGTAGAGCATTAAACTTGGATGCAGTGGAGCTTAAGAAAGCGCGGGCGTCGGTCAGGCGAGCGGAGCGGCGTGGCCTTACTCGCGCAGCGTACTCGGTACTGGCGCGGGCGGCGCGGCGAAGGAAAGGCGCCCCACCAACTGGAACACGAACTTGCCCGACACCCCGGCAGCAAGCTTACTTGCCTCTTTTTCTAACATGCGCGTGCGCCGATGCTACGCTCACCTCGATACTAGAAGCGTTCAAAGTTCTATTTTATTTTGTTTTGTTTATTGACGCTTCTAAATGAGGGGCCATAAAATAGAAACGTACCTCGTGGAGTAAAAAATTAGGAGGGCAATATTTAGGGCTCGGTTCTTGGCTGGTTAGTGTTAAATGCTTTCTAGTCATTAGGTACATTAAATAGTTTTCAATAATCATAATGCGGTATTGCAGTCGACGGTTGCGTAGTGAATTAACCGGTAGAATTTCTTACAACATTAGACGCCGCCTAAAATACTTTATAGATTTTGATAGTGCTGATACTAATCGAGATAGCCATAAAGAAGGAACGTTGTTTTCGTTAATTTTTCTTGCTAATGTAAGAAACGTCACTGGTATTAAATATAAAATAAACGCCACTAGTATGACAGATGTGGCACTGGCACACTCGCTCCAGTCGCTCCCCTCACCCTAGAGCCCTCGACGCTCAGGTAGACGAGGACGAGCCAATGGCCGATGGCGGGCAAAAAAAAAAGAGAGAAGGAAATAACAATAACGACTATGATTTGTTATGATTATTCTAAACCAGCAAATCATTGCGTACGCCTCTAAGAAGTAATGCAAAATATCATACATCAGTTTTTAATTTAAGGTTCAGAAATTGGAATTCATGTCGTACTTAGCGCTTTTTGTATCACAATAATGCTGCCATAAAAATTAGCAATCTTGAGGCCTTTCTCAAGGGCTTGTATCGATTCAATTCATGAGTATGATAATACTGTTACGTATTCTGTGTCATGATCATGAAGTATTGATATTCGCTCGATAAAAAAAAAATCACGAACATAGGTCTAAATTGCACTTACAAAGTTGTAACAAATTATGCACAAAAGCTAAAAATGTGAAAATGGCTTCTAAAAATCGGCAATGTCATCTTATTTATTTCAACGTACAAAAAATTTACATTAAATAACATGATTATCCGCGTTCCCGGGCACGGGCACGCACTTCCATCTCGCTCACGCCCTATAGTAAGCACCCTCAGTGAGAATGAGAGAAGAACACGAACAAAATCAGTATAAGTAATTATGCCTTAATTCGTTATGAAAATCCTAAAACATTTTTGTATATTTCGAAACATCAACTCTATTAAGTATAAACTTAAGTAGCATTAATCATTATTTACCTCGTAATTTATTTATAAATCAAATCCTAATGTCAGCAGACAGTATCTAATGACGTAGACAATAATATTCATACGACATTATAAGCTGCGTGCTTATTTATGATACGAGTAGGTTAGCGTTATGAAATTATCTCCAACTTTCTAGCCGTCCCGTCCAGTCGACGCCTGCCGCCAGCCGCCGCGTTGTGGGGAGGGAAGGATATCTTTCTTGTTAGCCCTGTTTACCATACCCTAGTATAGTTAATTTTGAAGAAAGGTTGTATAAATTGCAATTACTTACACAAATGATATTGAAAAGGTAGTGCGCTTTTTTGGTCGGTTTACATGTAATCGACATCGATGCACTTATATATAAAAAAAAAACTCTGATAAATAAAATATTACCACTATTTAGAGAAAAGAGGACGATAAATTCTCTATACAAACGTAGTCCTCATTTTTCTCCCTGGATATGGACATTATGGAAATTATTTATACAGAATTTTATGTATTTTACTGATAGCTAATATAGCTATGCCCGGCCGTTTGATTTTTTCGTTTTTTAAATTATTATAAAAGAAAAACAGGTTTCATACAGATTTATAAATGCTCCTAACTCTTATAATATTTAAAAAAATTGAAAAAGAAAAGAAACGTTCGGGCATAGCTATTATTAAAACACATCAAATTGTGTAAAAATATTTTAAAAATGTTAATATCCAGATAGAAAAATGGGGACTACGTTTGTATGGAAAGGCGTTTTCGGGGCGGTCGTCTCCTATCGTCTTAAATAGTTAGTAAACACCCCTATAATGGAACAGGCACTAGTAATGGGATGGTATAGACAAATCCTGTGAAACAAGAATTTACCATCAGTTTTTAATCGCTGGCAACATTTTACCATAAACAAGAGCCAAAGAGCTGCTTAAGTTTAATTTTTCATTGATATTTGTTAGTTTGAAAGTTAATGGCGCCATACATCCCCTGACTGGAGCAAAAAACCATAGTTTTAATTGGTTAATAATGTTGAAACCAATTACATTAGCTTTCATTAAATACATAGGAAACATAAAGGACGAATTGGACATTCAACTTTTAAAGCATAAAGCGGTAGACATTTTACAGATGTCAGTGAAATATAAAAAAAGCGGCCAAGTGCGAGTCGGACTCGCCCATGAAGGGTTCCGTACCATTTATGACGTATTAAAAAAACTACTTACTAGATCTCGTTCAAACCAATTTTCGCTGGAAGTTTTCATGGTAATGTATATCATATATTTTATTTAGATTTTTCATTCTGTTATTTTAGAAGTTAGATGGGGGGGGGGGGGGGGACACAATATTTTCACTTCGGAAGTGTCTCTCGCGCAAACTATTCACTTTAGAAAAAAATGATATTAGAAACCTAAATATCATTTTTGAAGACCTATCCATAGATACCCCACACGTATGGGTTTGATGAAAAAAAATTTTCTTTTTTAATTTTATGACGTATTAAAAAAACTACTTACTAGATCTCGTTCAAACCAATTTTCGGTGGAAATTTGCATGGCAATGTATATCATATATTTTTTTTAGATTTTTCATTCTGTTATTTTAGAAGTTACGGGGGGGGGGGGGGGGGACACATTTTACCACTTTGGAAGTGTCTCTCGCGGAAACTATTCAGTTTAGAAAAAAATGATATTAGAAACCTCAATATCATTTTTAAAGACCTATCCATAGATACCCCACACGTATGGGTTTGATGAATAAAGATTTTTCGAGTTTCATTTCTAAGTATGGGGAACCCCCAAAATTTTTAGTTTTTTTTCTGTTTCTGTAAAAATCCTAATGCGGTTCATAGAATACATCTACTTACCAAGTTTGAACAGTATAGCTCTTATAGTTTCGGAAAAAAGTGGCGGTGACATAATCGGACAGACAGACGGACATGACGAATCTATAAGGGTTCCGTTTTTTGCCATTTGGCTACGGAACCCTAAAAATACTTACTCCAAATTTTCTCTTATTAATGTCCCATGATTGGTGCCGTTAACATATTACTTGGTTTCCGAATAATGTTAAAGCTTGTTGTTATTTTATTGTGTTGTTTGCTGTGTTTTATTTTCTGTCTGTAAATGGACTTCAAGCCCATATTATAATGACAATAGATTAAGGAGTATGGATAGGTACTCATTTGGCAATGACTGTTCTTTACATCTAGACGATTCTTATGAGCCTAAAATGTTCTAGTACCTGATTACGGATTGCGATGGACTTACAAATTAAATTCAAACGAAATACAATGTTCAGAGCCATTTCGTTGCTTCTACCTGGCTTGTACGGGATTTATGTACGTGTCAGGTGCAGGATTGGTGCGACTACCTGCGTTGATACTATTGTATCTTGTCTTGCTAAGTAGTGACGTTTCCCGTGAAATTTGGTCATGTTTCTTTTATGATTCATTGAATTGTAATTTTGTTAAAATCGTGATAAGATTTGTATCGAAAGAAAAACATTGAATCTAATTCAATATCTTAATACACCCACATGAAAAAGAAAGTTACGCTGATACTCGATTATTTATTAGAATCATACAGAAAACTATTGGACTATAACAAAGTTATTGTTGCCCCGAACAGCGCTGCATACTCCACTTGTGTTCGTATTACCTAATGCTACGTATTGCATTATTAACGTGACACGAGAAAGCTTGTATCATCGCCACGCTATCCAGCCGCGGTGTAGGTGGTCCGATACACTCTACCTAATTAAACTACCTCTTGACATCAATATATACAATCCAAGCCACTAACAACTACTATTGTAACTAAGTTACTTGTAACGTACGTTACAATAGTGATGTCTCATTCTGGCTTGGAATGCATTTATCTTTCGTTCGTGTCATTTGTCATTTGCAGACACGTGCATAAGCAAAAACATCCCTTATTTGGTACATCCAACCTACCTACCTCGAACAAATAGTTTTTGTTTAGGATAATGGACCACATCTATTGTCTATTTTCTGCAAGTACCTAACCTAGCAGGAAGTATACCACCAATAAATTGTAATGCAGTATGCGTTCAGAATTTACGAAATGAAAAGTAGACCAATCATGTCGACAAAGAATGTCGAGGAGATAACTATTTAACTTAGGGGCTGATTAGAACTTCAAAATTGATATTTATGTGATGGAACGAATGTTGACATCACTTGCTCTTGCAGTCCCTGAGTAGGTAACTTGAGTGATATTTGGTGCAAGCGAGATGTGATGCGCTGCGAGTATATCAATAACTGATTTTAAAGTTTCAAATGCCGCTCTACTTTTTAAGTTTGACAAACATAAAAAACATAATCCTGATTATGTGAGAGACTTGCAACTCATTTCTATCTTATAGAAAGGCTTCCATAAGAAAACTTTTGGGAAAATATAACCAGAAGAATAGGGTTGTTTCCAATTTTTTGAAACGCTTATATTACGTTCTATATTAACTAAAAGTTGCCCTAAAACTCAACTTTTATACTAAAAACGGCTTTAAATATGTTAAATTAACAAAATTATATTTTGACAGATGCTTTCGCGCTCAAAACGCTCTTTGAAAATTGTGTGACGTCACAGTTTACGGTTTGACACATAACTACATACACACGTAGAAGATACGAACTGTCAACTGACATTTGTCATTTGTTGTTTATCGCCTAACTGTCAACAGTGTCAATCCGAGAGTTGTGACGTCATCAGAATCTTCAATGACGTTTCGAGTTTGGTCACGTGACGTGTGCCAAAAGATATTTTAAATTCAATATTTACAAAAATATGGTCATGACAGGTCCCCTAAAAGTAGTTTAACATGTTCTTATAATCCAAAAGAAATTATTGGGATACAATTCTGCCTTAAGATTTGTAGATGGAAACAACCCTATTATCGTCGTGAGTCGTTAGAGTTGTCCCCAATCCAAATTGGGCTAACGTTGGGACTGTATGTAGCCCAAATTCTTTTGAACAATGAGAGAGTCGTGTTAGTGACACTGTTGGGAGTTGGGAGTAGATAGGCTGGTGGTGAGTTGCTGCCCCAAACAAAAACGCTAACATAATTATAAATGCCCACAGAATTGTATAGTCAGAAATGTTCCAAAGGTTCCCTCTATATTTAGTATGTCTGTGAGTTTTAACATAGATTGTCTCTTTAATGGATGTTTGCCTACGGCGACGTAATGTTCGACTTTGTGCAGAATAATGTATTAGGAAAGATAAACAGCAAGAGGTCGAAGATGGCCGATAGGCCGGCAGGTAGTTTGTTGGCTTAAGAAAGGAGGTAGTGCGAATGTATAGAACTCATATGTTGTTACTACCTTTTGCCTTCGGCTGGCAATAGTGCGGTGTGGACTACGGGCACGGGCGCTGAGGTGGGTTATCGCCCAAACTATTTGTCACATTCCCATTCAGGTGCTATCTAAAGGTTTACATAGCAGATAGTGCAATAGACTAGCTCAAGGCATACTTAGTCCAAACGGAATGAATAAAATATAGCAGTTGTTTATATCGTACGGAAAAATAAAACTGGACACCTGTACTTATCTGCAACGTTTGCATCAGATGAAAACAGGGTAGATCTACCCACAGTACCGGAATTACTCGTCGCTGTGTACTTTAGCCCCGAATTACGCTATCTGATATGAAACGGTTTACGATCTCGTTGGAGGCGATTTGCATATCAGTGTCGGGTGCGGGCGGATTACTTATGTACGCCTCGAGACGGGGGACAATATATTCTGGCGAAGACGACGTCGCTTTTACCGCCTACGGAACCCTGTCTACAAATATATTACAGGATATACTAGTAAACCTAGTGTAGTAGTCATTACATAGCTATTGGGGATGCGAATTACTATAAAAACTAGTTCAACCGTAATTAGCAACGCATTTGTACCGGGTAACAAAAAGTTGTTTACAGATAACTAGATATAAATAGAGATATAAATATGTAGTTCATAGTATCCTGAACCGTTTGAAAATAGTTATCTTTGGCGCGGCGTGGCAGGGGAGCGCTAGAGATACCCGTCGGATGGGGCTTTGCTAACGACATCGCCCGACATTTCACTCCGCAAGAAAGCCCGGCTACATCTTTTCTCCGCGGACCGCTCAGATAAGGCGGCACCATTTGTCATTACCATATCTCGTCTCTGTCGGTTCGTCGCCCTTAAATTAATAACTTTCACGCTGAAATATAGCGGCAATCACTTAAAATACGCTTTGGAAAGGAAACAATATGAAAATAACCTATATATTGCGTGACCGTAAAACGATGGTATGGTAATGCCTATTATGTAACACAACACAAAAATGTCGAGTTGCATTCCGATGGTATTTATATCGGTTCATGGTCACGAACTCCACTACATCTTCACGATATTTCGGAACAAATTGCAGGGCTACGTTTGTTACCTTTGAACTAAATCAAAATAATTCACACTTCACGTTATAGAACGTGGTTAAAATTACATATGTTTAACCGTTTGCTATGTGATTATATACAGTTAAGAATCAGGTATAACTGGGGCATGTGTGCAGCGGTGAGTGACACATGTTTATGTTGAACATTTCTGAGATAAATGGAATATATAGTAAAGTACCCAAGGTTTACTATAGTGCTATAGGTTAAAGTCACAAACAAAGACACATTCTTGGTCCTCAATGTCTGGCCTCGTGATTAGATTGTATTGATAATCTTACTGTGTCGCCTACGGCTGTTTGTCGATACGAAATTACGAACAACAATTAATTAAAACTAATACTAGTTGTTCGTGCAGCGTGTTAATACAATGGCTTTCTACCCACATACATTCAGCTACGAGTTTCAATAAACAACGCCTTGGCGTTTGTAACAAGTCTTTATTGCACTACTTGACATATCGACGCCACGTTTCAACTCAGTTAATCTCCTGAAGTCGAGACTTAGTAAACAACGCGAGGCTTTTGCGTCGTTAACCCGGCGAGTGCGATGGATAATTAAGAGTTGTGTTTAGGTTGAAACGCCGGAATCTGTTCCACAATGGGAACGTTTCGGTTAACCACAGGGTAAGCCAGAGATCATTAAAACGTGCCTCAACACGTTGCACGAGGGACATTACACTTTACAGGTGTGACACAAAGCGAGTCGCGGACGCAGCCACTGACGATCTAATTCCAAACAAATGCAAATTGAGCGGGCGCGGGAACGTGGAGCTGGACATCCGCTTAATGGTGGCATTGTGCTCACAGCGCTAATGGGCTCGTAATTGGCACGAGGTCAGCCGCGGGCACCGCCTCACCTGTGAGTTATCCTGGCCTAGCTCGCTCTAGCTTCTCGAATTAGTCGTACATGAATTCCTCGACCCGTATTATTTCATTTCACAGGTAATTTAGTTTAAACTCATCTCTGATTTCATAACAGCGCTGCTGCCGCCGCTGCCGGCCCGGCTTGTTTATAGAAACGCGAGGTGCCCGGGTTGTTCGCTTAGATACGTAGATAGGTGTAGGTACACGTCACTGTTTTAGTGCCACCAATTTAATATCTGACAAGCTCTGAAGGTGATCGTTATGTCGGGAGAAACAACTATGTATCAGTTTAGTAGACACTACGATGTACACATGCTTCCAGTAATACCTACAAAATAGCTTGACCTAACTACCTATTTATTGTTCTTAATGCCAATAGTAAAGTTTTGTTTACTCAGCAAAGTAAGAGTTGAGGGATAGCATATTTAACTCCAAAGTAACAAATGCTTAACGAATGCCCTTCCATTTCAGCTGCAACCAAGTCCAACGTATACCTACGCCTTTCGCAGAGACATGACAAGTGTGCACTTTAGTTTCAATTTCATTGCATGGAGATAAAGTTTAGATTGGGCGATAACAAATGCAAAATAAGAGGCGGTCCTCGCGTGTCATTTGGCTTGTCCTTGTTTCGCTGGCCGCAGGAAGTGGCTCGTTGTAGGTACTCGCAGCCGTTGGTCTGCGCTGACCCGTGTCCACGACCGCGGATACTTTTAACAAAACTACACGGGAACTTTAACGTCAGACCGGCGATTTCATTTGTTTCATTTGCAGTATAGCTTTATAGCTGCCAGTTGTAAGTGTTGTAACGCACCATTGTTGTTTTTAATCTAATTTTACTACAGCTTACATTGTAACTGCTGATTCGTTCCGTATATAATTGTAGCGTTAAATATTTAATTTTGTGGGTACCTAATACCGTTTTCTACAAAATGTGGTCGCTACAATATTCCTAAGATATAATGAATTATATACAAAGGCTAGGAAATAGGAAAAAAGCGGCCAAGTGCGAGTCGGACTCGCCCATGAAGGGTTCCGTACCATTTATGACGAATTAAAAAAACTACTTACTAGATCTGGTTCAAACCAATTTTCAGTGGAAGTTTGCATGGTAATGTATATCATATATTTTTTTTTGATTTTTCATTCTGTTATTTTAAAAGTTACAGGGGGGGGGGGACACTTTTTTTCACTTTGGAAGTGTCTCTCGCGCAAACTATTCAGTTTAGAAAAAAATGATATTAGAAACCTAAATATCATTTTTTAAGACCTATCCGTAGATACCCCACACGTGTGGGTTTGATGAAAAAAAATTTTTTTTTTAATTTTATGACGTATTAAAAAAAAAACTACTTACTAGATCTCGTTCAAACCAATTTTCGGTGGAAGTTTGCATAGTAATGTATATCATATATTTTTTTTAGATTTTTCATTCTCTTATTATATAAGTTACAGGGGAGGGGGGGGGGGGATACACTTTTTTTCACTTTGGAAGTGTCTCTCGCGCAAACTATTCAGTTTAGATACCCCACACGTATGGGTCTGAAGAAAAAAAAAATTTTTTTAAATTTTGTGACGTATTAAAAAAAAAATTACTTACTAGATCTCGTTCAAACCAATTTTCGGTGGAAGTTTGCATGGCAATGTATATCATATATTTATTAGATTTTTCATTCTGTTATTTTAGAAGTTACGGGGGGAACACATTTTTCCACTTTGGAAGTGTCTCTCGCGCAAACTATTCAGTTTAGAAAAAAATGATATTAGAAACCTCAATATCATTTTTAAAGACCTATCTATAGATACTCCACACGTATGGGTTTGATGAAAAAAGATTTTTTGAGTTTCAGTTCTAAGTATGGGGAACCCCCAAAATTTATTGTTTTTTTTTCTATTTTTGTGTAAACATCTTAATGCGGTTCATAGAATACATCTACTTACCAAGTTTGAACAGTATAGCTCTTATAGTTTCGGAAAAAAGTGGCTGTGACATAATCGGACAGACAGACGGACATGACGAATCTATAAGGGTTCCGTTTTTTGCCATTTGGCTACGGAACCCTAAAAAAGAGTGAGAATTGAACAGACGAGCGATTCGAGGCTTTATTAACGCAAGACTGACAATTACTATCGGCTGTGTGCGTGACAAGGGCGCTGGTCTGGAGGGCATGAGCCACAATAATTATTCGGGCCAAAATTATTGTCATCATGGAAATTTTGCGCTCCACGCAAGTTCATATATTTGCCACTTCAAGCGCGATCATCGTCTCAGTTCCCTAACTTAAAGGCTCTAGACCTAAAGCCCGTGTTTACGAATTGATGTTAATTTGATCTCATTTTAACTCGTCTGAGCATCTCGTTCGTATCGTCGTTCGTGTCGGTCGTTCGCGCTGCGAGTAATAGATTTTTTTTTATTTTGAGAATACCTCTCCTGTTCTATTAAGCCGGCTACGGTATCTATTGTAAGGAAAATGTTGTCTATACCTAACGAAACTGTTCACAGTGATTGGGAAGACGAAAAATATTAATGTGATCTTATAGAAAGTAATGTCCGTCGAGAACTTAAAAAATGGTAGTGTCCTTAACAAGCCATCCACTTACCTTAGGAAGCTACTCTGGGTCGTTAGTGTAATAGTGACCTCTGGCCTAAGACGCCCCGCAGTGGAGCTAATTGGTTACTTTGCCAGATGGCCTGAAATTTATCTAAATTGGCCCATTGCAATGGAATTCTCGCAATTTGCTGTCAAAGGTTTCTTTGATAGAATGTGACGCAATAAATGCAAAGCGATGCAAAATGTTGACGGCAAAATATTAGTACATTACGATACAAGTGCGAAAAATAGGAAATTCGAAACAAGTGGCGATAAATTAAAACATGACCAACGAGTTGCGAATTATCTATTCGTACATGTATCGTACGTTTTACAGTACATATAGCCCTTTAAATATTCGACATGTAGTGTACACAGTGCGGTAAAGTAGCACCATACGAGTATGTACTGATAAGGTTATTCTTTATACCTATAACATTTTTTATCTACACATATATCATAACCCTTCTAATATAGCATTAAACATCAGTAAATAATGGCCAGCATTAGAATAAACTGTTTTCTTATTTAAAAACTTCTTATCTGTGAAAATATTGTAATTGTTTCATTAATACCTCAAAATCGATTTGGTGATGTCATTCAAATTTCGAACATCTCTGAAAAAAAAAGCAATTCGATTCGACCTCACAATTTTGACAAATCTAGCGTGTTAGTTTGTATTGAACGTTACAGAAATAGGATTAGGTTAGAGAAATTAGATTTTTCATTTTGTTATTTTAGAAGTTACGGGGGGGGACACACACACACACACACACACACTTTTGAAGTGTCTCTCGCGCAAACTATTCAGTTTAGAAAAAAATGATATTAGAAACCTAAATATAATTTTTGAAGACCTATCCATAAGTACGTTTTTAGGGTTCCGTAGCCAAATGGCAAAAAACGGAACCCTTATAGATTCGTCATGTCCGTCTGTCTGTCCGTTTATGTCACAGCCACTTTTTTCCGAAACTATAAGAGCTATACTGTTCAAACTTGGTAAGTCGATGTATTCTATGAACCGCATTAAGATTTTCACACAAAAATAGAAAAAAAAACCATCCATTTTGGGGGTTCCCCATACTTAGAACTGAAACTCAAAAAATCTTTTTTCATCAAACCCATACGTGTGGGGTATGGATAGGTCTTAAAAAATGATATTGAGGTTTCTAATATATTTTTTTTCTTAACTGAAAGACTCTTCCAAAGTGGTAAAATGTGTCCCCCCCCCTGTAACTTCTAAAATAAGAGAATGATAAACGTAAAAAAAATATATGATGTACATTACCATGCATACTTCCACCGAAAATTGGTTTGAACGAGATCTAGTAAGTAGTTTTTTTTAATAAGTCATAAAATTAAAAAAAAAACTTTTCCTCAAACCCATACGTACCCCACACGAATTAAAAAAACTACTAACTAGATCTGGTTCAAACCAATTTTCGGTGGAAGTTTGCATGGTAATGTATATCATATATTTTTTTCAGATTTTTCATTCTGTTATTTTAGAAGTTACAGGGGGGGGGGGGGGACACACTTTTTTTCACTTTGGAAGTGTCTCTCGCGCAAACTATTCAGTTTAGAAAAAAATGATATTAGAAACCTAAATATCATTTTTGAAGACCTATCCGTAGATACCCCACACGTGTGGGTTTGATGAAAAAATATTTTTTGAGTTTCAGTTCTAAGTATGGGGAACCCCCAAAATTTATTGTTTTTTTTCTATTTTTGTGTAAACATCTTAATGCGGTTCATAGAATACATCTACTTACCAAGTTTGAACAGTATAGCTCTTATAGTTTCGGAAAAAAGTGGCTGTGACATAATCGGACAGACAGACGGACATGACGAATCTATAAGGGTTCCGTTTTTTGCCATTTGGCTACGGAACCCTAAAAACGTACTTATCTCATAAAAGTAATAATAATAAATAAATAACTAACTACTCAAAACAAAACTCTAGCATAAGTAGGTATGTAAGTACATAATGGGGATGTTTCCTGTATTAAAATAAATTATTTCACACCATGCACGAAATTACGCTATAGCATATAGCCTAGCATGTATATTTTGACACAATTTCAATTTAATAAATCGGATATATAGAACTAAAAAACCCTAAAAAGTAGATGATTCGATCGTGACGTCACTATATCAGTTTTCATATTCCTTGTTGTGGTAAATCGTTTTGACAGTTCCAAAAAAGAAACTGATATGAATACCCTATTGTCTGCATGGATGCTAAGCCAATAGTTTAGCTGACTGTACATGGTTCTTTGGTGGCCCAGGGTTCCATTTTCCTCGCGCGAAGAAGTCTCGCGCTAGTGCACGCGCGTCTTCTCCCATGCGTCGCCGCCTCTTATCGCGACAATTAAATCGCAACGACCCGCGGCTGACCCTTGTCTCATCTCCAGCTTAATTACAACAAAACGGCGGCCGATGAAAAACACTGATGAGAAAAACAACACGGAGCGAAGTCGACTAGACAAAGTAAAATTGGTTGTTTTTTAAATCATAACGTACCTGTTGGTTATTCGTATTAAAATATTTAGACTCTGCATGGTAATTGCGGGGACAAAGTGTGGCAATGTTATCATTAATTTCAAATTTCTATGAAAATATTACGTTAAGTACTTACTTTTTTTATATTCAAATCGCTGCACAGTTAGCTTAGACGGACGCTAATTTCAATACTTTACATAAATGTTAGTATATTATTCGCATTCAGAATACGATATTTAAAAAATCCGTTTGCGGGAGTTTAAGCTAGCATTTGAATGACAACTGAAGCAGTGTTATTACCCGCGTAGCACACATAACGTAGCGTAGTTATCTCTTTCTATCCACTCTTCCATATAAGTGCGACAGTGATAGTTGCATTTCGTTCGCTACGGAGCGTTAACGATTGGCATGTTGGTTACGTGGGCTGATGAATTGTACAGATATAGTGCGTAATTGTTTTCCATCGTATTTTCTCGGAAACATTCGTACTTCTCACGATACTTCAATCAACGTTAGTACTTTTTGTACCGAGACTGACCGAAATAGCAAAACACGATCGTACGTTTCCGTGAAAATACGATGGAAAACTATTATGCACAATATCTTGTACGCGGGACGCGGGCGATGTCACTGTCAATTTCCTTGATAAATTGCGTTGATATCATTTACATAGTTGCTTTACTGGCGCGATTCTCATTTGATAAGTTGATAACAAACAAACCTTTAGATGATTACAAAAGTTATTTGTTTTACAAGGGGGCAAACAGTGTTGGCCAATCGTTCATTAGTATTGAAAATATACAAAATTACCCATTACAAATTGAACCGTAAACCGTAACGGATGGTTATAGTTTACGGTTCAATTTGCAATGGTTATTTTTTTCAATTCTAATTAACGTTCGGCCAACACTGGGGGCAAAGTTGTTGTTTAACCGCTTGTGCTAATAATGACACCCGAGCAAGCTAAAGATTCCAAAATTGAACCACCAGCGTAGCGAGTGGTTCGATGAGTGGAATCTTTAGCGTTGCGAGGGTTTCAAAGCACGAGGCTGAAACAAACTTTGCCTCCGAGTGAAACAAATATTCACCAAACCAACGCGACGAAAATACTGACTATGAAATACCAAAAACATCAAACCAATGAACGCAATAAAAAATTGTTTTTTTTTTTTTTTACTATGGTATCTGAAGCTACATAAACTACCTAATTAGAGGCATATATATGTATAGTCGTTTTAAAATGAGAGCGTAACTACGTTTGTATGGAGAACCGAGCTTGCTGCGGACTCTTAAAAATCTGTATAAGGTGAATTTGGGTTACTTCGAAACCGGGGTGTTTTTGAACATGGCTAATATCTACTCAACTAGAAGCACTTTCTACTGTAGGAGCAGTAAGCAAGGTGTCTCGGTATAAGCGCTGCAGAAACGCAAGTATTACTAAATGATGAAGTGCATCTGGTTTTATAGATCAGAAATTTAAACTTACACGATTTATACACTTTTTTAACTTATAGAAACAGGACTTAATCGTGTTTTAAATTTACATACCTCCGACGTTTCGAGGACGGCGTTGTTGATGGCGCCGTGGTCTCAGAGGAGATTGGCTAAAGTTGACATCAACATCTTCTAGCCGCGCGAGATTTTCAAACTACCCGCACTTCGTCTTTTTTATTGACTTGAATGTTTTGCGCACTAGGGATGTGACTCTGTCGACAATTTTTTTTTTCCTGGCTTCCCGCACTTTTCTGCTGTAGAAATGGCGCTCCACGGAAAGGATTTTAGGGTTATGCAGCTCGATCCTGTGGTTTGGCCCTGATTCCAGTAAATAGTGGTTATATAGATGTTTGCCATTTTCAAAACTATCCCGCTTTCGGAGTTTTCCCAATGCAGCTTAATTATTTAATATTTAATACTGCTCTTAAGATGCAAAGCAAGTTTTGCTTCAGACGGATGTGTGAGCAAGTTTGTGTGGAGGTACATACATATAACCAGTTCTTCCAATTTGTGCCTGACAATTAATTTGGAACTTAATGTTGTTTGGTTGGTATCTGCATCGGAAACATAAACGTGAAAGTATAATAACGCGTTTTATGGTTCATTTTAACATTTGACAGGGTAATTGTTTTTTATCGTTCGATTACGTGTTGGTACCGTTTTAAACTACATTTTTTAGGGTTCCGTAGCCAAATGGCATAAAACGGAACCCTTATAGTTTCGCCATGTCCGTCTGTCTGTCTGTCTGTCTGTCCGAGGCTTTGCTCCGTGGTCGTTAGTGCTAGAAAGCTGAAATTTGGCATGGATATATAAATCAATAAAGCCGACAAAGTCGTACAATAAAATCTAAAAATTTAATTTTTTTAGGGTACCTCCCCTACACGTAAAGTGGGGGTGAAATTTTTTTTTCGCTTCAACCCTAGAGTGTGGGGTATCGTTGGAAAGGTCTTTCAAAACTAATATGGGTTTTCAAGAAACATTTTTTGATAAAGTGAATATATTCGGATATAATCGCTCCGAAAGAAAAAAAAAATGTGTCCCCCCCCTCTAACTTTTGAACCATAGGTCCAAAAAATATGAAAAAAATCGTGGAAGTCGAGCTTAAGAAAGACATTAAATGAAAACTATAGCGGACATGATCAGTTTAGCTGTTTTTGAGTTATCGCAAAAAGTTTTCCCTTCATAGTAAAAAGACTTATTTTAATTAGGTACTGATTATGCAAATTTGCCTATTTGTTTAACTCAGGTGAAAGGTACCGTTTCATCCCTTGGTTAACAATTTACTATACTTTAAGCTCCAGTTTAGCTTATTGTGACGGAAGAGTAACTACGGAACCCTACACTGAGCGTGGCCCGACATGCTCTTGGCCGGTTATTTTACTTTTAAATGCATGCAGAGGAAAGTCGACGAATGCTTCTTCATACTAACGTAGTCCCCATATTCCTTCTAGATATAAACATTATGGAAACACAATACTTTACAAATTTTACAGGTAGATACATTATTAGCTATGCCTGTTTATTTATTTTATTCGATTAGTCTATTATAAAATATTGCAACATTTGCGACCATACTTTTGAAAGCCTATAACTAAAATAAAGATATATATATAATAAATAAAAAAGAACGCTGTGTAAAAATATTTTCTATAATGTTATTATATACATACAGAGAGGACACCGGAGGCTACGTTTGTGTCTTCTTTACGTTTGTGCCTTCTTCGGTCTTCCAGTTTCCCCTTAAATTAATGAAACTTTTCGGTTAGGTTCGTCAAGTTCACTTACTTGGAATCGAGTCTATCCCATATAAGTAAGATACTGTCAGAACCTACATGCCTTCGGTTGATCTTACCATTTTAAAGTAAGCAATCTGGTGTAACGGTTTTAACGTATAAGGCAAACTATTTATGTCTTTTTCCATTCAGTGTGTAATTTATCTGAAGAGATAGTAGCGTTGAAGATACGAAGATAGATGTATCTTAAATAACAACCCAAAACGTATCACTCAAAAATAGAATCATATCGTTGAATATACTTAATTGTTAATTGCAGTCTGTGATGTGAGTATCAATCACTTAGGGCACGTTTAATTTTGTTTCAGCTTGTCCAGTGAATATAAGATAAAAACGCAGCATTCGCGATGCGGTATTGTCACCAATTTCCTAGTTTGAAAAGACATCGCTTTGGATATATAAAGACACTTCCGCGACTTGTTATATGACGACAATAGCGATGCTTGTCTCGGAGGTCGAAGAGCGCATAATGTTTATAATTAATCTACACTCAAACAGTGTGAGAATCAAACTAAATGAGCAAGCACAGCATTCGTGAGAGCCGACTGCAACAAAAGTAGCAAAATACAATTTCCCACAAGTGGCAATACATTTTCGTTGGGAATTGCTTTGTGTCAACGATAAAAACATAGTGTTAGTTACTAATCAGCTAGGACAGGGGGACGTAAGGACAATAGGCAATTTTCTTCAAGTATTCCCAACGTGGTAGACAATGGTGGAAATGCGTGGGCCAGTCAGTGCAGTGCGTCAGCCAACTTCAAAGGTTGCAGCTCTCATATTCCTAAGGGGGCTATCGCATTTAAATACGAAAGACACATTTCTCATAGTTTCAACTGATTAAATAAAAGATAACTGCTTAATGTGCTGTGGGTATGTCATACATAACTTGATCTATTGATATACATTAATAAATATTATAGGGGCATTCTTTACATTCTTATAGGTACAAATTGACTAAGTCCCACGGTAAGCCAAGAAGGCTTGTGTTGTGGGTACTCAGACAACGATATACATACATAATATACAATTACTTAAATACATAGAAAACATCCACGACTCAGGAACCATCACCACCTATGCTCATCATCATCACGAAAATAAATGCCCTTATCGGGATTCGAACCCAGGACCACCGGCTTCACAGGCAGGGCCACTACTAGGCCAGACCGGTCAACATTAGTTTAGGTAATCTCATAAACGGAATACATATTATACCAGTGTCACATAATATGTATTTTTTTACATCATAACATAAGGTTCGTGTAATTTACAATTGTATCTATTTATATCGTCAGCTAAAGTTCCAAACCTCGTAACTCAATTATTGCATACAATACGACAAGTAACAAGATAGTGTTCCGTCGTGCTGAAGCCTGGAAGGTATTTGTAGTTGCATCTAGCGAACATTTTGCACGGAGCATTGGAACACCAAGCATTTGTGACGAAGGGATTCGCACCGGTTTGCTTTGGTTGGCATTGTTTGAATAGGCAACGTACCGGAGTCGGTTAATTCCTAAATAATGAAAAATGAAAAAATATTTAACGGTTTTTGTAGAGTCAGACCGAGATAAGTTAGCAGCGGTTTTAACAGCCCAGACAGCGCATGTTATTTTAAGCGTGAAACTTCTATGAAATTATGACGTTTACTTAACACGTGCATAGGCTGGGCTATCAAAATCGTTGCCAACTTAGATTGGTCTGACTCTAAAAGTGTTGTCACAATATAGGTTGGGATATTGATGTACACCGTGTTTTTATTGAATTCCGTTAACCTCGGGGTATCGGTAAGTACGTTTAAGGAAAGTAAATATCATAGTAAATTTGCAAAAAAAAAAAAAATTAAATTAATCTTATTTGTTAATTATTTTTATAAAAAGTAATTAAATGTTGCATACAGCGTTGTTGTAACACGGGCATTACATTTAATTCAACCTAACAATTAAATACTGTGACATATCAATGTTATTTCGAACATCAATCGTCCGAGATAGTACTTTACGTTTAGAGCAAATGTATGAACTCGTACTGAACACTAATCAATATGTAAACAGGTCCTAAGGCAAGTGTACATGCTCGTAAGGGTCTTATAAGATAAAAAAAAAATTGATTATGTTCGAGGTGGAGTTAATTAGAATTGTATTTTGTGAATATCTGAAATAATATGTGAAAAGACAAGAGTAAGCCTTCTACAATATCTTATATTTAACTAAATCTAAATTCGGTTATTAGAGTGTTTAATAAATTGAATGATTTTAGTTGTTAAGTAGTTATCTGATTTTGATATAAATACCTAGGCTAAAAATGGGTCTACATGTTTATTATACACTGGTGATACATTTTGTAAATAACGTAACTGAACCACACACACACAATTTTCATTATATACCTTTATTCGTGCATCCCTAGGTATCGTTTTCAGTCTTGAAACCTCCGTCAAGCCTTTTGAAATCTGAATGTTTGGCTGACGTGACGTCAACATGTAAATTCCTGTCCTAAATTGAACGTTGTGTTTAAGAATAGAATAGAAATGGTGAGGACAACTAATCCAGAGTCCTTTTAATTTTATTAAATATAAATTAATTTCATTAATGTAAGTAGGTATGTAAGTATAAAGAAGAAGTTTGTTATCTACACTTTCGCATTGCCTTTATCCTAATTGTGCGTCTTTGCTGTATTATAAGATCGAACATAATCTGAAATAAGTAAACTTTTGACTCTTTGAACTGAGATAAGTCCATGAATCCAAGATCAAGCGTAAAATCTAATTGAACATTGGAATTTAGTGTATTGGTTTTGCTTGATTCAGCGCAAACATTGTAGCAAGTGTTATTTGGTCATGATTGAGTAGACTGTTGTTTGCGGTTATAAAACTAAACCAAAATGTAAAAAGGCGGTTTCCTATTTCCATTGCCTACTTTCATTCTATCCTCGTGTAATAGAATACGATTCATGGGTATATAATTTCTCTCACGCAACTTTTTCACACAGCAATGTATGGCGGATAATGAACACAAGTGTCGTTTTAAAATTACAATTTATGTTGTCATCAACGACCTGGATGACTAATATTTTTGTTTTTTATTGTTTCATGGTCCGATTGGCAAGGGCAGGGTACACAATACTACAGTAGGTCAACAATTCAGATACCGCTTTATGTATAAAATACCTACAGCTTGCGACGCGGTCGGTATTAACAATGTAAATGAATAGTAACAAAACATATGGATTATGTTTCTGATATAAATGCATTATCTAAATTCTGTATAGTAATATTTTCTGTCATAAAAGTCTCATTTAATTCATGACAATACCACCGTAACTGATTCAATAGTACGTCCGCAGTCTCTTTTAAACCGTTTCCCGACGTTTTGTGTTTCACCACGGTCGGATGTTGTGTTGTTCGTCGATGCTGTAATTGTTGAATATTCACACAGGTATCAACAATCAAGGGGCTCTGGTTTAGTGTACATGTATTGTGGAGTCGAATTTCCGTACATTTACCTATGTCAAAAGATGAGCTTGCATGAGATTATACGTTTGTATAATTTAAGTTTACTCGTATTTGCGAAACTGTCTTTATACCTTTGCTGATCATGCATTGAACGGATTGGTTGGACTAATGGATAACGGTTTTAAAGGGGTTTTGTCCGTTGAAACTGTGGATTATTACAAAACAATATTATTTGTGTTCTCTTTAATTATACATATTATAAAATTGCGGTAAGGCGATTTTTAAGATGACGTTCGGAATCTGACTGCACCAGTATTACTGTAGCAGTATTGCAGCGCGACATTACTGTCGACTGCATCATTGCCTCAAATGTTTAAAATCGTGCAGTAACATTGATTTTGATTAAATTTATATAATTATATGACAAAATGATCGTTTTGAAATTTCCTGCAGTATGGTGCAGTAATTTGGTGCAGTCTGAATTCAAGCGTCACCTTTACTGGTGCTGCGTTAACGCGCGCGATTATTTGTAAAAATTAGTGCCGGATTGAACGTTCTAATCCGGGCAGTAACGCGGCACTGTCAATTTTCCTAATAAATTGTGTTGCTGTAACACAATTTATTAGGAAAATTGACAGTGATATAACCCACGTCAACCCTGTAATAGTAACGCTGCAACAGTAAAAGTGCAGCAGTCGGCATCCGAATGTCACCCTTATTTTAGTGAAGGAAGGATCTAACAATGAAATGTTCTGGTACTAGTGTTAGCTAGTTCCAACTGTCACCATCCTAACTCAAATATTGTTTCAATGCACTCCGTCCACCCCCTTTCCGGTTTACAATATGGGAAGCCTTCTTGTTATTTACCTAAACGCTATATTTATGTAGCTTGAGAATAATGTACATAAGCGATTCATCATCAACAATTATGTATTAACTACATAGTCACAAAAAGTAGAAATGTTTTTTTTCGCACATACATCTCTAAGTAATAATAATACTTTAGTTTGCATTAATATTATCAGTTAATTGTATTTTATAAATTTTATAAATTGTTGATGTGCTTGTTTTTACTTGTATGTAAATTCCACGTTGACGTGTAAAAGTGCCCTTGTGGCCTATTTGCTGAATAAATGTTGAAGTTGAAATTTAAGGTGCACGTAGTTATGTCTATTTGTTACCTAACACCTTATAAAAAGGTTAACATTTTTATTTGCGCATATGATATATGGGTAGGATAAATATCATTCGATATGAATAACACGTAACTTAAGAGTCTCGCGCAATCTCGGCCGAATTTCAACTTCACATATAAACGGAGTTCCGTTCTCATTTTAAGACTACCTACATGTTGGGTTGGACTGTAATGAAACTTTACACATACAATAACATGAAGTATACCTAGTCCTGTAATTAGCTTATATAGCTCTAGTTTATAAAACAAATGCAATAGAGCAAAAACAAGTTTTGTATGAGAAATTAAATTCGCTGTATTTTTTTAACTATAGTATCTGATGCTACCTGCGTTCCTGCGTAGACACACTGGCACCGTCCCACCTCCAATGGACTAATGTAAAAGCGGGCGCAGCGGCGGAAAGCGCCGAAATTTTGAAACGTAACAAATATAAGAGCCTCGGTAGAGAGCACCATTTTGTACTATTTCGAGTTGAGACTCCAGTTCCATGGGGTCCTAGCGCACAAGTCTTTTGCAGAAATCACTAAGCGTCTGGTTGACGTAACTGGTGATCGAAGAGCTGGCTTCCTCGCAACGTATTGCGATAGAACGAGGAAATGCCGTCAACATCCTTCTTACAATGCCTCAAGGGCCTATTTTAGATTTAAGCTAATTGTAATTATACTTACATTAATAGCAGATTATTACCTTACCCTATTTTAAGTACAAAGTTTCAGAGCAATCTAGCTAGTCGTTTTAAAATAAGAGCGTAACTACGTTTTTATCGAGAACCGAGCTTGCTGGGGACCCTTAAATAATTAACATATTTTTATATTATATTTTAGTTTGTATTTAAAATCTGGCAAAATTTCTTGCAGGGACGATTAATACTGGGGTCAGCTCGATAGTGGTTAAGGTAAACGCTATTTATGGAAATGATTATTCATGAACTAGCGGCATGCATACGTAAAGAAATTATATAACAACAATATTTGCGGTAGTGGAATCAAAACGGCCACCATTAGGTACCCATATTTCACGTTTCCAACTAGTTCGATAATGTTGCTAGACCAATGCCGTCATTATTCAGTCCACATTAATTAAAAGTCGTTTCTAGGTAAGGTATAATGCAGCCAATTACATAAATGGGCATATCATTAATTTCAAATTAAAATGAACCGCAAATATGTCTGGATGTCCACTCCAATATGGTAAGGTTGTGAAATCGTAGGACGCGAGTGAAGACGCATTGGAGCGAGCGGACGTTTAACCTAAATTGTTTGATTGGTTGCTTGTAGTTGGCTACTGGTGAGACCTTAGGCGTCAATAGACTGGGTCGTTAAAGTCGGCACGTTGAATTCGTGCTACTAATAAAATTGGTTCGACGCAGACGGCACACTGAGAACACGAGAGATCGCGCCGCGGTCGTGCTTCGGTGTCACTGTTGTGACTGTTCTCCCACGTGGAGAGCGTTTACATGATCTATTAAGCATCATTTACTGTGTCAGATGAAGGGTATTTTATTTATACAAGCGTCCATAATAAATCACTATGCCTGATGCATAACATTTAAAATTTAATGTTCAAACCTAAATCAATTGAGGTGTCTCTAAGAACGTCTCGAAGGACACTCAATTTAATTTATGTTAACAAGATATATCTTTGGATTTATTGTCAAAATAATCCTTTATAATATATCTTTTCTCAGAAAAAATATCGTTAAGCACGTATTCTCAGTTAGTGTCCTAACAAATAAACGAAACCTTATTTGCATAAGCAAATTCGGCGAACACCAGCGGATTGTTTAATGAGGCGCTTACCTGACATGAAGGCTGCAATAGAACTCACCTATTATGGAATGTAGCTGCACTATTCACTAATTTTAGGTACAAAGCGCTTTACACACTGTAGGTAAATGGGTAGATAAATACTACAAACAGAAAATGACGTAAATGTTCTTGGATTGCAAAATTCTTAGTTGCTAGCTAAAATCCTAGTGTATTCATTGCAAATGTAGTGTATAATTCAAATACATATTTCAGGTTGTGTTGTAGAGGTGCAAAACGTAAACAATAATAACACGTGGTTGCGAAATGTCTAAATCTATATATAGCTTCTACGCTGTTCCTTATTATGGGCATTAAGATGGACTCGGTGGGCGAATGGTTGAGTTGAGTAGGTCTTGTATACGCATAGCTTGGCAAGCGCAGTGCTCAGACAAACCAAAAACCGAGGCCCGTAAACTGCTATGATTTGTTAGTTTGTAGGAGAGTTTGACGCATGCGCTCGGTATTGGAACGCAACAACACCCCAGCACAGTGCCTTATACTTCTCGAGACCGAAATAGTGTTCAATCACCAGCATCCGTTATTGAATGCCGAGTATCGCCGCTCAACGTTGTTATGATCATCTCATTCCGATGCTCTGAAATGATCGATAGCGATTATGTAAGTACTAAAAATAACTTAAAGTTTTCCAGCTGCACGTTTAATAGATTTTGTTAGCCATTCATCATCGACTTTTTATGACATATTTTTTTATGATAAAGGAGGCAAACGAGCAGACGGTTCACCTGATGGTAAGCGATTGCCGCCGCCCATGGACACCTGCAACACCAGAGGGGTTGTAAGTGCGTTGCCGGCCTTTAAGATGGGAGTACGCTATCACGTAGCACGGATCCGTGCTAAAATGAATTGTTCGAAATAAATAGTAGCACGGATCCGTGCTAAAATGAATTGTTCGAAATAAACAGTGTGTTCTCAAAATATTGATGTTATGTTCCTTTTAATAGGCTGCGAAGTATGACGTTTCAGGTGCGGCTAGGCCAAGAGGTCGTTAATGGAATTTCATACAAATCTTGTAGGCCTAGGCCGGCAAAGTCCTCTTTTTTCTTCTTTTTTGTGTTTAATATTATTATTTCAGGGTTTCCTAAAGGGGAACGAAAATTTGATTATTTTTGCGTTACGACGCACGGTTTAGGAGACACAAAAAAGAAAAAAAAAACATGCGAAACCGCCAAAATAATCAAATTTTTGATCTCCTTCAATACCCCACGCACTGAATAACCTACCACATTAGGACATTAAACAATCATCACCATCATCATCATCCTATTTTTATTATTATTTTATTGGATATTCCAATGTATGTGCTTCCTTTGTTGTTTTTTTTTTATTTTTTTATTTGTATGACATTTAGAATTTATTCTAGAAATATTATAGACTAGTATTTTTTTGTTTGACGATATTTTGTGAAATTCTTAGTATTAAATTTGATCTATGAATTATATTCATTAGTATTATATATGGAATAATATTTACATCAATAAATTGCTCTGATAATTAGCTTAAGATAATAATATGTAATACTGTCTTACTATTCATAAGTGCTTGTTGCTAGGCCTACATGAATAAAGTATATTATTATAACTGAAATGAAAAAGTGCATGTTTGAGAAAAGCACTATACATACCTCGACGGGAAATATGGGGTCGCCCGCCTCAGACGTTCGCTCGGCCGTCTATGTATATATATCTTCGACCGGCAACCCCTAGGTATCGTCCCGGCCTCTGTAGTAATATACTATTATGTTGGGAAAAAAATCATGATAGGTAGGGTAGGTACGTGGTATTAAATAGTATTCATTTGGTATGGGTATAACAGGATAGTGCATTAAACCTCATTTAAGTGTAGTTTTAATCATGAGTAGGTGTGCGACGTATACCTATATAAACTAAATTAGTGGGTATATTAATTATAAAACATTATATAGTGGCAGAACTATTCTGAAATAATTGTAAATGACCGGCATAATTCTGCTATTATACCGGCGAACCTTCGCGAGGTCAATTATGAGTTACATTCTGATAATGAAAATGATTAAATATGAATAGGTACCTGTTAACCCAGACACGCGTGAGCCGGTCTGTGCTAACAGCCCTTTAATAACTATTGCGTGACGTGGCCCGACGATTTCCCATAAAACCATGACATTCATAATTATCCGGCAGAAGTAAATGAAATTCTGGAACTGTGGCTTTAAATGACGAACTTTTTTCCCCTTCGCCGCCTACGTGTACTGCAGAGTGTGGGTGAATGATAATGGTTATTGCGATTGATGTAGAGATTCGACTTTTTGCACGGAACACGAAACGGTTTGTGTATTTCAATCACTTAACCAAGCTTTATTCGTCGTTAAATAGAATTTAATGCAGTTTTAATGTTTGTTGTGAAGCAGGACCGATTAGCCGCACAATCGGTTGGTTGTTGCGATAAATAAAATTGCTTTAGCGTGCAGAGACAATGGCTAGCGTCCGCCATTACCAAACAACAAAAAAGATCCTCCATCTAACTTCAGCCCGAAGGTACTAAACGCTAATTAGAATAGGTTACCCAAATTGTGATATTGAGTAACAATGGTTAAGATAATAAACGACTATTTATTACCTACCTATATAAAAACATTTAAACTATGAAACACGTCAACGATTTTACGATTAATTTTAGAAAAATAGATAAGCACTATTTGTCGGCCATATCACATTATGAATAGAAAAAAAGGAGAACGTATGTAAGTACCTATATCTCGTACTCATATACTCATCAAAGCATTGCAAAAATTTGTGAGCATAGTGAACACACAGTAAAGTCCCAGAAATAATAGGGTACATAGGTAATCTCGGAGCCTATACAAGCACTACTTCAAAAAAAAGTATTTTGTTCTATCAATTAAAAGAAAAATGTGGTATTGGTATCTATGCAGAGGATGCATACGAGATTTTTACAAAGTAGTAACTATTACCCTTTTCAGCATACAATTACAATCACTAGATCAATATTGAATAATAATTATACACATAACTAGCTTTTCCGCGGCATCCGAAATTTGATAATGAAATACATATAGGCAAGTACCTACTCGATATTATTGCTCTTGAGTCTTGTTCTTTTTTATCAATCGACGCCATTTATTACGATAAAACATTATACGAACGAATAATGTTCTTAATCCTTGTTGTAGGTATGATAAAGTAGTTTAGGAAATATTAGCGATTCCTTAATAAAAATAGATATAAAGTCAACGTATAAACATCTCAATTGTTTGTTTCCTCTAACAGTCAAGTTCACGAAAGGTTACATTATTAGGGATAACTACAAAATAATTCGTTTGACATTGACTTCATTAACCAAGCTCCGAGTGATGAGACGTTAGATATTGAAATTTAAAATAATTTATGGGTAGGATAATTTTAAAACTACTCACATATTTTAATTGAACAGTATCACACACATTTGTAGGGAAAACTAAACAAACTTGATAAAATACCTATTTAAGGGCGACTAGATTCCTACCACTATGTACAAAGTTACATAGAATATACTTTTGTAACGTTACGTTTAACGAAGCAAATATAAGTAGATTATAATATCTTGGAATTTGTTCTCGTTATTGAATCAGCGAGGCAAGTCCCAGTGGCAGCTCAAATTGGTGATTACAAAAGAGCAGCAATTGAGACGTCCGCGCCATTCAGGCAGCCGTCTTATTCACAAAACAAACTTTACGATGGGATGAGCTTACAAGCTCATCCCGACTAATATACTTGACTTGGGAATCAGTACAATCATACCTAATTGAAGATCATGCATAAAATGTTTTGTCAGAAGCGATGTGCTTGATAAGCGTTGTTAATAATAATAAACAAGATTTTTTTTTATATAGTTAGGAAAGTAGTTATTCTATTAAGAAATTAGTGCGTAAAAGTTGTGTTTATCTTACGTTGTAGAGGCCGCAGAAAGTAAAAAATTTAAATAGAAATTATTGCAAAACCATCAGATATGGCACTGTGTATGAATCCACTACCTTAACGCGCCAGCCAGGTTAAAATTTTATTGTTTATTTTATTACAGACCAATGTTTAAGCTGACAGTTCACCGATGGTTTCGATAATCTTCATGAAATACAATGGTATTTCATGAGCTGTGGCCATGTCATGGGCACTAAAAAGACTAACTTCTTCTTTACCTTTTCTGGTTGTCCCTTTTTCTTTTATATTTGTATTTCAATTTCGTTGCACTGGTGCGATAACTTACTCTTTTCTAATATGTCAGATCACTGTGCAAACCCGGCTAAATCGCCATTCATTATTCAACGGCCCGCCTGTGCTGGACTGCAACCTAAAAATGATAGTGAATGGGTCTGCCTGACCTCAAAACGTTGAGTAAACGATAGAGCAGCAGACACTCTGTGGACGGTGTTTAGAAATACGTATGGTGCCAATCTGTTCGATGTTAACATAACGAACTTTGGTGTGATTTATTCCTTTGCAACCTTTCCTACTTCGACCTATGTATATAATATATGGTTGTTGCATCGGAGATTGATTAGTTAATTTACAAAGCTTAGAGATTTAGCACTCTAGGAAAAATGTATCTCATCTTCGTTAAAAATAAGCTTTGTTGTATCTGTTTTATGGCTCTTGCCACCAGGGCCCTAGGCGTAGTTCCGAGTATGCCGTTTGCATTTCGAATCATGTTTCGTTTCGAAAATTATTGTCAATCAAAAGTATGATGGTTACACCTGTATTCGTTTTTTGAAACTTGCTCTTGAAAAATAAAAGTAACCATTTCAAAAATAGACTGTTTATAACACTTTTACTCTTTTAAAATCTAATCATAAACACTACAGACCTAGCAAGGTGTGAACATTTTGTTACAATTTTGGTTGCTTGCGAATAAAAGTAGATATATGTTAACGGCACCAATCATGGTACATTTAAGAAAAAAATTGGAGTATTTTTGATATTTCACCGACATCTGTAAAATTTCTACCGCTTTATGCTTTAAAAGTTGAATGTCCGATTCATCCTTTATGTTTTCTATGTATTTAATGAAAGCTACTTCAATTGGTTTCAATATTATTATCCAATTAAAACTGTGGTTTTTTGCTCCAGTCATGGAATGTATGGCGCCATTCATTTCGAAATAACAAATATCAATGAAAAATTAAACTTAAGCAGCTCTTTGGCTCTTGTTTATGGTAGGATGTTGCCAGCGATGACAAACTGATGGTAAATACTTGTTTTACACGATTTTTCTATACCATCCCATTACTGGTGCCTGTCCCATTATAGGGGTGTTTACTATATGCGAATAAAGGTTAAAATTAGGTAACTTTATCTCACTAGGAGAAAAATGTATTTTCGCCTTTGAGCGTCTTTATTGAGCTATAACATCGTCACATGCTATTCAAATAAAACGTTTTTTATTGAATCATATTCGTACGTGGTGTCATCGAGCAGGAGGTATCGCACTTCAAATATAATCGTAACGTTTATATCTTTATAGGGCACGTAACATAATTCAAGATGTGTGTTATCATCATTATATTAAAATTAAGTATGTAGATACGAAATTGTATGTATCACGAGAAGTAGGTAGGTACTAATTAAACTGTAATTTCGTAGATATCTAGTAGCTATATTATATCAATTATAGGGGTGTATTTAATTTTGTTTACTTCAATTCCACGTAAGTGACCTGTATTAATCAATCAACTTGAAAAAAAATCCAATTTTCTACTTGACATGTTTACCGAACGTCGCATTAGGGCCCCGTGTACGTGAGTATTTTGGCTTGTGTGCGTACTTACGTATGTGCGATTAAAGAAAGTCGATGACTATTATTACTCTCCTGCCAAATAATGCTAACCAAACAATAGTATCAACAATATACAATCATATCCAAAGGGAAAGTTGTGCTTACGTAACCCGTATAGTAGAAGATTGCGAAACAGTTCCTTGTTACAATAGTTTAACGAGATAATCATTGTTAGATCTTGTTAAGTTTATTTTTATCTTTGTAATGAGATGACTAGAAGAAAACCGAGTCAATCGTTGTATTCATGTCCGTGGGAGATTTCTTTATTTGGCGTTGAGAGAGATGGGTCTGGCTGTGGGTAGATAAGTGAAAGCGCGGTCGGAGGTCGCCGCCGCGCCGGCCGTGTCACCGCGAGTCGTCGGCCATTATTATACGTGAAGGTATTGTTTATATTTTCCCTTCCACTTATTTATGTCTAGCGTGCTCTTTATATGAACTTTCTCTATATCTATAGTATAAATTTTATTATTAAGAATTACTTCATTACATCACATTCATTTTTATTTAAGTACCTAGTTTAAAAGATGCTGAAATAGTTGTGGCTATGTATTTTGTGACATTATTGGCGATAGCAACATAAACACATCAAGTTATGTAATAAGAATATATACAAAGACAAATTATCACCTTATTTAATTTTGAAGTTTACTTTTCAAGTTTACTGACAACATGCATAAATACGTACAAAGGGTAAGGCAATGGGACAGCAATAATACTGTATGGTGCTGAATGCTGGATCATTAAAGAAACGCAAGTCAAAAAGTAACATGTGGTCGAAATGAAAATGTTTAGATGGTCAGGTGGTGTTACAAGAATAGATAAGATACGAAACGAACTTATTAGAGGCAGTTTTAAGGTCACCCCCATCTCCGAAAAACTTACAGAAACCCGCCTAAGGTGGTACGGCCAATGCGGAGAGACGACGGCCATGTCGTGCAAAAAGCGTTGGCTCTGCCAGAAGGCAAACTATGGAACCCTAAAAACGAGGAGGACGGACCCATCTGACGTGGTGGACGAGTATGGCCAAACTATTGGAAAAAGCCCAACTACCCAACCCGACAACTCAAGACAGATCGTCTTGGCGCCGAAGGATAAGGAGAGCCAACCCCACCTAATGTGGGATAAGGCAAAGCAAAAGAAGACTTTACAAGATATTCTCAATTTAGCGATGGAAAAGAGCTCTACATTTATGAAACAACAAATCTTGTTATCAATTTTGGATCGCATAGAAGCCAATCATGGATCTTACTGAACAACGGCAAACGATCTATGGACTGCTTTTTTTAAAGACTTATCGTACCTACTTCTCAACTTTTTTACTATTTGGTCTTAGTTAATTTAATAAAAACTGTCGAGATAGTAGGTATTTTACAAAGTTAGGTCACAGGTTGAATTAAATTGCGCAAACTCATGAGTGGCACATTCAATAAATGTTGTTTTTGTTGATGTATGATATATTTAGACATCATGTATTTCTATTAACTAAAAACATCTAAGTAATTAAAATTCAGCTGTCAACCATGAAACTGCCGTTATGCTACGGCTAGTGATGTTGTTTATAATAAAAATGAGAACACTTCATGGGTAGAGGTATTTCATTAGCGAGGTGCAACGAGGCACAAATTGGTCGACGCAATCGCTCCGGCCCGACCGAATCTCATTAACGGGCCAGATTGATAGCCCCTGTAAAATGCTCCAAATTATTTGACGCTACATTAATATTGAATATCCACGCCGGCGCGATCTCATCCACGCCTAGCTAACTTTTTGTACCATTTACTTTCCTCTTACAATAAAGGCCGATGAAGAGTGTAAGGGTGTAAAAGTTGGACTGTTTAACAATATTAATGTATGGTTTAAACAGTAAAATTTTGCTGTTGCTGGATATCAAATGAGTAGAGATATTTATCCTAAATAACAAAGTTGGTCGGTTTACAATTTCTCAATATTCAACTACCTAGATAGTGTTGTATAGTAAAGGCACACTTCAGCGCTGTAATGAATTGTCTCTAAACTCCACATTTATTGCTATACGTGCGCCGCAATTCACCAAGGCAAATACTCGGTATACATACAATATTTAGCACCTATGCACTTAGAGGAGCGAATATTATAGTGACATAAGTACATGAGGTACTTCAAAGTCACGTAGCGATGTGTAATCTCTCAGTTGTAGCTCGCCACACATCTCTCCGCCACAGGGCGCGCAAGGGGAACTATGTGAGATGAATCACCGTCTTCAAAGTTTGGTCAGCTAGTAGCGCACTAGGTGGCCACACTCACAAATAATACTCTCTGTTCATACAGCATTAACAATGTAATGGGTAAGAAAAATGTGCATAATGATAGACTACGCATTACTACGAGTATTAACTCTAATAATGCAGTGATTCTAGATAGAATGAGTTGATTGTAGTAGCTTATATATGCAGATAATATACATTTTATGGTTTTGGGAATTATTTAATTACTTCAGCAGCTGCAGAGACAGTTGACCCCCCTGCATAGAATGTTTGTATGTAGGTAGGTATGACTATCACTGCATCTGACTGTACCTCCAAATTACTGTTTTGTGATGCCTGTTAGCCTGAGCCTGAGAGCGGCGCATCAAACCTCTTCGAGCCCAATTTAAATAGGTAACGGTTTCTTACGCAATCGAGCATCGACCTGCGCTCCATGTTAATAGCCAGAGACGTGTTCAGAAACGTCTTGTATATCAATCAGGTTGTAATTAATGCCGCCCGCTCTCCTTATATGGTGTTATTGTGCATTAAATTGTAAAGTGTCATAATGCTTTCTCGTGTTAATAAAAGGTTTTAGTGCTCTAAAGCCTTTTTCTTGAGTATATATTTCTTCATGCTAGTTGAGCGGGTAGGTATATTGGGTTGTACTGAATATTAGTTGCCCGTTGCCCTACACTAGAAGTCGTGTCTGGGAATAATAAACCATGTTGCTTGACATATTATTATTCCACCACATCAAGTTAGTGGAAATAGGAACAGAAGCGCATGGCACTGCCAGGTTGAGCATGAGGTCTAATAAAATACCGCGGATAAAAAATAGTTCTCGGAAAAAAGAAATTGCTAAATTTATATCGGACCGTATCAAAATAAAATAAAACGTGTTAGAAAAGTTTAGTCAGCCATAACTATTAAACCGTATCTAACCGTGGAACGAAATGTTGAACTAACAAAACTCGACTACAATACTGAAAAATACGACAGCTTTCCTTGATATTAACTATCGAGAAATGGTTGAGATATTTTACTTACGGAGGTAAGTTATTGAAAAGAAACCATTCTCGGTTTAAGAATGTCTTGTAGCATTAGCACCTCTTCCCTGGTTAATTGATAGCTTACGGCTTTGAGCGTGCAGGTATGCCTTCCTTGCAGATTTAACGCTATTTGCTGTGTAATAAATCTTATTTGTCAGTTTATATCAGCTTCCCGTTTTCATGTTATTATGAATTACATTTAAATTTCATTATTTTTATAATTGGTCATAGTAGCTTCCTGCTCAATCATTTACTAAACGATTCTTATTAAAAAAAAAAAAAAATTAAATGGTCTGACAAGTTAACTGAGTCAATAACAGCTTGTAATAACTAGAGGGATTTAAATTAAGTACCTATTACAGTTCTTTTAATAACCGCGTTTAACCGAGTTTGGACGTGTAATCATTTTCATAAGTGAAATTACTAAAACTAAAATGCAATTCTACGATCTAATGAGACAGGACCAGTTTTGTAAGTTTGAGTGGAGTACGGAAGTTTGATTATCTTGTGAGCAGACAGCGTGTCGGTCGGGCTGGCCCGCGCTGCGTCTCACAGCCCAGGATCGTCCGACTTAACAACGTTACTCGTTTACCGGACTGCCTTAGTAGGTACGACGACAACCCAAGCGAATGTATTATCCATGTTTTCTGTCCATACCAGCTCTACAAGAAGTCAATACCAAGTCGGGTTTTTTTATATCTGTATTCAGTGTAGGTACCTACCTAGAACTTTTTTAGAGATGTTTAGGTACTCGTATCATTTGAAATAATGTTTTTCCCTGTTGAACTTCTGCACTCCTTGATTCTCGATTCAGTACTAAAGGTCTTATCTTTTTCGTACGTAAGTGCTCTGAAAGACATCTCGTGACGTAATTTTTTTGTGATGTAATAAATAGGTATCTGGAGTGATCTTCACGCACGTACATACCAAATGGACATCGAATTCTTGTGAGATGTAATGGTCACGAGCGGCCCCCGGGCTCGCTGGCCGAGAAACCGTTCGTGTGACTCTGATTTTCAAAGCTGATGGAAATAATAAGTATATATGGAATATAGAAAGTAATAATATAGTGTGTATATCACAACTGTATTTAGAATTAGATAACTCAACTAACTCAGTTCAATATATTGAAACTATTAGATTTAGGTAACATGGATGGATGCCATTTTAATTATTGGCAAAGCGTTGTATTTATATAGAAGATTTAAACTTAAAAAATCCTGTGCGAGGTAAAGTCATGTAATTAATACATTATAATTAATATATGTACAGTCGGCGTCAAATATTTTGAAGCAACCAAAGTAGCCAAATAGTTCAGTACACCATATATTTAGTATGGTACCTACCTATCTACATACAAAAATTTAACGGCAATTTAGGTACAGTCAGCGTCAAATACTTTGTAGCAACCAAAGTAGCCAAATAGTTCGGTACACCACATATTTAGTATGGTGTACCGAACTATTTCTGGACTGTACCTACATTGCCCTTAAATTTTTGTGTGTAGATAGGTAGATTAGGACATAAAAACCATGCACGAAAGAATAAAGTGTCAACCTTTATAATAACGGCAGTAGAAAAATCTTGAAGACCTCCACTTTTTTAGCGAATTGTAATAATACGGACTCTTATGTGGATTTTATTATATTGGCGACTTCCTAAGCAACGCCCTAAAAGTGTCACACTGTAAGAAAACTCATCAATCAAGCTCTGCAAAAAGAATGAATCTACGCCGAGAGAACAACACTCGTGCAAACTTTATAAAAAATGAAATCTTTTCCCGAACCGTTGACATAAGGAATTGAAATATCACTCAGCGTTCTTGCGAGAACATTTTACGTGAAGTAGGTAGGTCCCTATGCATTTAGCGCGGAGAAACTTTATTCCGAAAATCGTGGACTCCGGAAACTCTGACCGTTGCGATGTTAGGATTCGGTTACCTCAAATTATAATTTCGGGTTGTTATTCACACACGCATTTTGGTGTCATATGACAAGCGCAGCTTTCTCCCACGTTTGGGAACCGCTTTCAACACCACCGCGCGTTAGATTGCTCTTAAAGTTGTGAAATTAAATGAAGGTAAAAAAAGCCACTCCCTCGTACGTCCACGGGTATGGTGTAGCACAAATATTTATCAACGAGTTCATTAATTAGCAAATGTTACGAGAACCAGTAGAGGTTATGCAACTACGGCAACGAGTGTGTCAGTGTCGTATATCATAATCTCGGACGTGCGCGATGGCTTCGTGTGACCGCTGCACAGTGTGCCATTGCACAAACTTGTGATCAGCATAAATATTTGCGTGTAATTGAATATGCGCGGTGCGCGATAAAACCGCGAACCCATAGCTGCGTGGTTATCGAACGGCATCAAAAGGCAGGGCATTTAAGATGACTAACTTGCGTGTAAACAATGGGTAAGGTTATTGCAACCTGGTCAGCTTTGATTAAGTAGGATCGAAAATTTCTTATTTGAATCATTTAAGGATACATATAGCACAACTTAGCTGTCTAACTATGATGGGTCAGTGCTGTTATTTTCAGCCCTTGGTTTTATACGATTGAAATGTTATAAAAGACAGAAACAGCAAGTCGGTTCTCCGGTGTTAATATCAAAAGAAAAACATTTGCAAATAATGCTGACAAAACCATCAAATTAATGGTTAGACGCAGCGGCGTCGGCGGGCCGTCCCGCGGGACCCGCGCCATTTGTTACGACCGACCGCGCGCCCCGTCCAGCCACCATTACTCAATCCGCTGATTCTTTGTCGTGGACCTCAAACATCACAATTTATCTATTTATCCAATCAGCACAACGACGGGCGACCACCATAGCTGTATCATGTTTTGTGGTAGTTAGATATAACACCTCACTTTCAAAAAGGAAGGAGAGGTTTCACCTAAGATGCCTAAAGACAACTGCGACCATCATGGCTCCATAATTTTCTAAGAAGACACACGGAATTTCATTTTGCTTGATGTGCATAAATCTACATTTCTACAAGATATGTAAGCAGTTAATTGTTATTGTGTCTTATCACTCATACAAATCCTACACTGATTATGTTTGTCAGTCGCCATCTATTGAAGTTTTGCAGGGAGTCCGATGATGAGTATACAACATTGGGCGTTCTAAATTTATCCACATTCATGCGAAAGTAGGTAGGCGTTCTGGTACCTAATGAAGGTTACACATGCTTCACCTCGTTTATTCATATATATGAAACAATGCAGAGTTCAAAGTATGACGTACAATAGGTGCTTAAATAACAGGTTAGTTGAGTTGGCGCCCACAAATTCTGTAAATCGGGATTTATAACCCCAATATTATATTGTGCTCGGGAAAAACAGAAGGAAGGAATGATCAGCGGCCTAACATGTGCGTTTGGATAGTTATTACCGTAAGTGGAAATAATACTCGTATGTGTGTAGTAGACGTCACATGAATTTATGAATGAAGTTGTCGGCCGAGTAGGTCATTTTATTTGTCCTGTACAGTGTACCTATTACATATTTAAGTCGTAGGTACTAATTGTAAGTTAAATATGCACGAGAGTTATAACTATGTAAATTGGACGAATGATTCACGTCGATGATAACAGCAGGTAGTTGTATTTTTTTCAGTATGTTATAAGTACTAATGAAACACGTGTACTTTTCATGGTAGGGTAGTCTGGTAAGCCCATTTATTCATAAAATGGTTTTGGTAAATTTTGTCTCTTTTCAGCCAAAAGAAACGTAAAATTGACGGATACTGACAAATGATTATCAACGGCTTCATAGAGATGACAAATGTACTACTTATACAAGTGACAATGATGGTCGATCCGATCACGTGCGATTTCAATATTTGTCACTATGGATTTGAATGTGAATAGACTAAACGTCTCTTCCAGGTGAAGAGACAATCTACTTCAGAGTGCCAATGATGAAGTTACAGATTTATAATATGTAATATTAAGTAAATAAGTGTTTTTCATAGCCGACATTTTTATTCTACCAAATATACCACTTGAACAATCAGAACCATCAAATACATGCAATTTTCAGAATTAATTCCTAATCCGATGTTTAATTCCGTTACCTATCACCATGAAGTATGTAATAATTCATGCAGCAGTAGGAAAAGAAGTGGGGGATGTGTTTATGCAATATAAACGAGCCAGGCTTTTTTCGCTTACCAATCTCGGGTAGCCTTATCCCTGAGTCGACGGATCGCAAATGCTGAACGCGCTTGGTGACGCTTTTGCAGTTGCGAATGTATTAACATCACACATCTTAAGTATTTCAATTTCTTCTAGAACTTCCTGGCCATTCAATCCTGGGTACTACTACGATTAATATGGTCTAATCCCAAAATTCACCTCCCTCCCTATTATACCTTCTTTTGCATACTACTTAGGATTTTTGTATGTAAATCCATTGATTGTGACAAAATTGGCGTCGAAAATTTTACAACATGATTGCATCTTGGAAGATCCTACATATATTATGTAGTGACTAGGTTAACTGTTACGCAACCGCATGTTTAATAATCGTTTTCCTGTCAAGCTGGACATTACAAATTACACGCATAGTAGCCAATGTGTCATTCAATGCATTGTCTCGCATACACCACATGATTACTAATAATTCGTGTATAAATATTATTTTGCATCTGTAGTGAATATTTTTAATTGAATAGGTATGCGAGTAGGCACATTTGCATTGTTGAACGTCATTCGCGTGAAGTAATGCAATAAATAAACGTGCTTTGCTTTATATTATAGCTGAACGATTGATCTTGCTACATTAACGTTTTAAAAATGTACAATCTATAAGCACGTAAGTAATTACTTGTACCACACAGAAAAGAAGTTTAAAAACAGATTTATAAAGTAAATAAATAATAAGCGATAAGTATCTATAATTCTACAACCTTTTTCTCATCTGAGACTTTAGTTACTTGACTCAGAGATTATTAAAATCGGCTATACGTATGATTGGAGGGCTAACTTACATTAGAGAGGCGAAAGTTGATACTGTTTGTGAGCATCGTTCATGACTCACGCTAGATCGGCCCGGGCGAGGCATCCGACACGTCATTTTCTATAAAGGCTGATCGGTGATCACGTCGTAGTGCCTTCCATAGAAAACGAAGCTCCGCTACACTTAAATCGACCGGGATATAAAACGTGATTACCTTTTATATTGTTTTGATTGAGCTCTCGATATTTCGACGCAGTAAAACTGTCAAACGAAGCTCCGGCCCGGTCCCGGCCTGGTCTAGCGTGAGTCATCCTTTAACATATACTTAAGTAAACAATCCTTTTTTGGGGTATAATTTCCTTACACGATCAGATATTACATTAAAATACTAACCTACCTTCTGCCTTATAGATGTGTAACCTTATATGTAGGCCGATGATTCACGAACGCAACTCGCACGGCTTGAATTCGGTAAGTTGAAATATCGTTGGAACCTCGATCGCGGGTCATTGAGGAAGGGTTCGGGTGGACATTGGACATGGTGACGGAATGCCCTTAAAACGGGCCGTCTATCTATACTAGTTAACTTTACCCTATTTCTCAAGGAAATGTGATGGATTTGGGACTTAATATACTGCCACATAAACTTCAGTTATGGCTTGCGATCGCACGGCTCCGCAATCGCATCGAGTTACGTGGAGATAGGAGAGATGTCTGCTTCGGATAGTTTTGCTACATTAAATGGTTTTAATGAAGCAAATTGTACTTTAGTATATGATTGGCCTTTTAAAATGAAAGGTGCTAAGCGGTTTGAGAGAGTGGTAATGCATATTGCATTTTATCGAGGGTAGAATCGATTGAACAATTTGGTAGTTAAAAATAGTAGATTGATAGCCAAGAGCTGAAATTTGCCTTTCCCCCCCCGTTAAATACTACTCTTTGTTTCAAATAAGTACGAGGAAAGTAAAATACATGAGTTTTTTTAAACATGACAAAGTATAATTTTTTATAGCACTTTTTGAGGGCACTTTCATTTAACCATTTAGGTAAAAGTATCGTTATTTATGGAACTGGGAGTTAAACATCAAATAGAAATTGTATAACAAATCCATACATACATACATACATACATACATACATACATACATACATATCACGCCTATTTCCCGGAGGGTAAGGCAGAGACCACGGATTTCCACTTGCTACGATCGTGACATACCTCTTTCGCTTCCTTCACTTTCATGACATTCCTCATACAGCCGTCATACAGTTCTTACTAGTACGGAGGAATCATTTCCTACTCTTACGAATTATATACTGTAAAGTTAAAAATGTATTAAAAGGAAATAAATAAATAAATTGAATTGAAATTGAATTCCTCATACACCCTAAACAAATCCATTTAAAACCAAATTTCAATTACTTATCGTAAAGAATGAAAAAAATTGTACTGGGAAAGTAAAATGCTCCAGTGCAGAAACGTCTAACTTTCTGCACACTTTTTAGAATAACAATGACCCTCTTTCAGAGCATGAGAAATCAAAAAAATTAAAACAATCGACTTAATTAAGTGGAGTTTTAATATCCCTATTGTCCCGCGTTTATAGTCGATAATTACAAATTATTAGACGTCATTTTGATTGAAGTCTATTGTTATCAGGTAATTAGGATGATACTGCTTGATTTCATAGGATAACGCTCATTTATGCAAAAAACATAATAAACATAATTACGAGTACCTAATCATCAAAGGTGAGTACGGCTAGCACGTCATGCCGTGACTCGCACGAGATGGACAGGTAGGCACGACATGTAGTCGCGCTAGTCGCAGCCAGACGTGCTTGCCGTGATTTCGTGAAGTATGCAAGTAATCTAGTTAAATATTTATCTCTTATTTTTATAAAGGTGTCATTCTTAACAGATCAGCCTAAAGTGCCTAAACACCTACTGCCTACTTGGCATTGCTTAATAGAAATGAGACCGTAGCGATATCATATCTTTAGTTTCTTTTTATATATAATACCTCAAACTCAGTAAAAAATATCCGTATTCGTCAAATACACAGACAACGTCGCTCTTCATAGCTAAGCTGAAGGGGGCGTTTAAAAAAGCGTTAAACGGGCGACATAGAATATGAGTGAAATCAGCCCATATAAATATTTGCTTTGGTTCTAAATAAATCTTAAGTCCTTGACATAGGTGTATCTGCAACAATCACTGCATATGTAAGAACGTGGCGTTTCACTCATGAATCACTTTCCTAGCCTCACCATCGACTCGCTGAGTCACAGGCGGCGCTAAAGATATTCTCAGAATAGCCCTAACCTTGAAAGCCAGCGTCGAGCAAATAATTCGACCAATCGCATTGAGTACAAGTGCTAAAGTTGAGGAAAGATCAGTTGCCTTAATCCCCTCTCCTTAATGACAGAGATAAAAGTTAAAAATGTTAATGGGTTTCCTGTTTCTGAGCATTAATAATGACCTGAGCAGGCAATTTATCATTCTAATGTTAATCAACTCATGTGTCCTTAAACAATTTATTATTCATCGAAACTCGCACATCTATTACAATAATTGTATAATATCGCAGGCAACATTTTAAGAAGAGTTTACGAAAACTGAAATATTTTAATTTTGTTGAGATTATAGTTTCAAAATCTGAGTCTTGTTACATACAGAATTGCATGTAATGTGATTCATAGTTAGAAGCAAGTGTAAACATTTCCTTGCACAGTTGTGTATGTCTGGCAGGACAGGATATACACTGCATAGGTAAGTGGCCTAATGGACCAGTGCGGTTCCCGTCTGCGTTTGCACCGAGTCGCATATCATCGAATGTACAGATCAATTTATAGCCAGCACAGGATTTGCACTGATTCGGATGCAAGTAGACATTTGGCACCAGCTCTTGTCAATTACATGTAATATTGTAAAAGGACTAAGATATAATATATGCCACTATTCCAGAGATCATTGAATTGTATTGTATTGCATTCCATTAAGCAGACCGTAATAGTTTTTATTTATGTTAAAATCAGGTTAAAGTGGCTACCTATGTATTTGCATGAAGCGGGATTTGTGGCATAAAGCAGGTTTTCTTCCGATCTAAAAGTAAGTATACACCTGACGTCTATTGAAGTTTTTTTGATTTTTAAAAGTGTTCAAAATGATAAACACATCCAATATGTATGATAAAATAGTATTTTATGCAACAGTTGTATAAGAAGGGTCAAAAAAGGCGAGTGGCGTGAGTTACAATGTGAGCCGGAGCCGAAGGCGTAGGCGAACATTGTAAAGGAATACGCCACGAGAATTTTTTGACCTACTTATACAACGTTGCATACAATATTTTTCCTACGAGTCAACAAAAATAAATCTTAATTTAGGTAAACAAATTATAGCAAAAGTAATACCAAGACGCGCGAGCATACCTTGTTACGCGCCCGGCCCGCCCCGGGCCGCGGCCGGCCGGTCGGCGACACCTCCTCGTAACTCATGAGGCCCTGGTACTTGCTACTTGCTAAATTAAGAGGAATTCCTAGTTGCGATTTTCCCATACAAACGCTCTCGACTGATTCCTCCCTGGATTTTTAACCTAGAGCAGTGATTTTTTCAAATAAGATCAATATCATCAATATCTGTGCCGCTATGTTTTGCTTTTTTGGATTATTTTATTTTGAAGAAAGATACAGCCCCTCGAAAATCGCAAAAACGGCTCAATTGAATTGGTTGTAAAAAAAGGCACAGTATACAAATATGACAAAAAATATCCAAAAAATCAAAACATAGCGGCATAGATTATTTCTTTCTCTTGCAGTTTCCAAAATTTCATAAAGATTGATTGCGTTTTGGAGGAGGAAACAGTCGAGAGCGAAACCTCGATTTTTGAGTTTTTTGCGTGTGAATTTCAGTCCGGGCTGCAGTTGTCCTTATCGCACGAATTGGAGGCGGAGACAGTTTCTAAATATACGTACACAGAAGGAATAGTGATGGCCATAACATCCTTATTAGGGATTGCAGAACCGGTACTGTTTTAAAGAACCAGGATTTCCCGGTACTTTCGTAACTGGTCTAATTATTTCATTATTTTAAATAAAACGACAGCATTTTGCGATTTGACCACTTTTCGTATTATAATTTAATAATCACAGTCATGTTCTTTTACTACGTATAATGACAATAAACAAGGCAATTTTTTTTAGAAATATACTTAGTATTTTACATTGCTCACACTTGTGCGTCACAAGTAAAAGATAACTACTTTGATGTTTGCCACTAGATGGCAAATTTAATGCAATTACATTGACGAGGGGATTTATATACTTATAAGTATCGCAGTCGTATTGTATAATCCGCCGTATTACATTACGGCTGTCGTCAAGCTCACCATACTTATTAACCTATCGAATGAGCTAATGCTTTTACGGATACTGGAAAGCGATATATAAATGTACTACATACCTATACGAGGCCTGGATGTTAGTGAGATGACGATATGAGTTGTGCTGGTGTCCGACTTTATTACCTACATATAACATGAGTATCACATGATTATCCACCTGGTTTCTTGAGCTTAATAGTCGCCTCCAAACCTCCCCTTATAGCGACCCCATTCCTCACACAAAGTTTACCTTAAGTTCATATTAGCCTCACTGGATCACTGTTCACTCTGAGTACTGATAACGTGGGTCACAATATACCCGAGACACATCATTATTCTAATAACACCATAAGAACGTTCTTGACTTGATCTAAAAGCAAATATCACTGCCGCGTCGATTTGTTCGCACACAACCTTTTTCCTACTGTCGTTCTCATCTACCCTCTCAACTTCCCTCAAAAAATCCCAATAACCTAGAAGCGGTTACTTAAGTTAAACGTGACTACTAGCGCCATCTACTCCATGACGTTGGCAAATATTAGCTGGTTCGCAATACGTTCGCGACACTCCCGCCCAGAAAGACAATGCTACTCTTAATTAAAATTAGATGTCTATAGGCAAACATATAAATAAATCAACAATCAGATAATAAGAACACTTGTGAATAACGATGTGTATGAGCCGTCCATTCTCGAACCGCATGGTTCACCCTTTGCGTCGTGAATCGGCACGGCCTGACACTTTGTGCAATTTCTGATGACGTTACAGAAATGTGCTGAGACACTGCGTTTCTGAGATCGATCCAATCGTGCATCTGGTCTGAGTTGAGTTGTGAGTGATCTGTCTTGAGCTGATAAAGAACAGGATTCTGAGTCTGGTCTGAGCATTCATCAATGTTTGTGCTGAGCCAACTAATAACAGGATCCTAAGACTGATCTGAATACTGATCAATTTCCGTACTAAACTGATTGAAAGCAGGATCCTGAAACTGGTGTGAGCGTCCATCGATGTCTGAGCTGAGCTGAGTGGGATCACGGCTGCGACCTGTCATATTTGGTCCATTACTGGTCTCTCCGTCAACCCATGACCAATGTTATTTCCTACACTCCCGCGCGTACGGTTCTAGATTGTTCCGAGCAGTCCCTAGTTGCAATTTAGGTCACAAGAAGAGACCGCGTCATGCGGCCCATGTGTCAGAGAGTGGCAATGCGATCTGATATCAAATATCGGTATTGTTAAACAGTGAGAACTCCGTTCGCGATAGGTCTATCCCATCTATAACTACCATCTGTGATTCGCTCTGTCACTTTGTCACTTTGCTCCTTTGACATCGTTATTAACATAATAACCTATTTCACCACTTCAAGTGTCACAACTATTAATACAGTAGACGTAAACAACTGTAACTGTTTTGAACACTGCGACGACCGCGTGATCGAAAAGAACATACGTTTTTATATGCAATGATAGTTACCACACAGACAAATGCGGCCGTCTTATCCGAACGGGTGTATGTAACCTAAATTCCCACTACTTCTCTTTACTGAATATTACTCGCAGTAATCTACTATGTTAAGTATTCGCTTTAAATCTATTCGCTTATTCATTAAGGCCACTGTTGACATGTCTATCTCTGGGTGCACCCACTTCATGTCCGGCAGCCCTCCCCAGCCAAGGGAGAATCACGCTATTTTTATATAATCACAAATCAGAATGTAAAATAGAATCTATCTACAACTCGACCACACTCCTTTTTTTTTTAATGCTAATTGGACATTCAACAGTCTTGTCAAATCAGGCTCCCACTTCGAACCGTCAAATCCAAAACAAGAGATGTGATATTCAAGGCACCTTTTCTTACCGTTCATTTCGATTTATCAAGCAGATATTGAGTCAAAATGAACTCTGTTTGTTTGTTTGCAAAGTGGTTTTTATTCTTCTTATCATTCTCTGGTGCGTTTATATCGCGCCTGGTGTGAAATAATCTAGTTTAAATATGTTGGGACAATCAAGCAACTGTTTTAAACTGTTTTATAGGCTTAAAGTATTATATCGCGTCCGTGATTTTATTCACGTCTATTTACGCGTAAACATTTTTGCCACACTTTATTCTGTCTAAATTGAGCTACACTGATACCGCCTTTGGGGGGTGGATGCTGGTGAGTACCTCGGTATTAATTCAACGCATTCAAAATGCTTTTCTTTTCTGTTTCTTGCCGTTCTCACATCACACCATTTTTAAACCGTTATAACCTATTAAATATGTCTGCCAGACCTACCTTGCACTTTGAATCATTGCTTTTTGGAGTCATTCGTGATTAACAGCCGTCTTATCTATTTGAAAAACTTAAGATTTCGAAGGGTCATATACGTGGTGTCCTCAGAATTAACGGCACGCAACACAGTAAGTCCGCTTTTCGTGGCAGCTTTCGATATGTTTACTCTTTGATTACATCCCCGTGCACATGCATCAGTCCTGCTAAGGATGGTAGAAACAGCAATAAATATACTGTACATCCGAGGTACTGATCCATCTTCCTCATTCCGATCAGATCTTAAATTAAGCAAAATATCGCCAGCCTTCCGCACCACAGTGTTTTAACTGCAGTGTCCATCAAATTGACCCACTCTGTTTCTTTTATTCACGAATAATCACTCCACAACTTTAACAACCATGCGAGACATATAGATGGGTACTCAATAGCAAATTCTCAACGTGTGCCAATTAATAAAGAATACAGTGGGTGCGGCGTCTCTATACTCTTTAAGGCTTTGCGCTTTATTGACTTCGCATTCGCAAAGGCTTTTGATTTCTTCAACTGGAGTAAAATGTTCAGAGTTATGAGAAATGGGGATACCGCAACACGTAATCCTTTTATAGTTGAACGAGGAGTGCAACTGTTCACTGAGATCTGTGAATAGACAATGAGTATTGGAAGGTTGTGAGGGTGATGTCCAAGTTGGTGGCCAACTAATCAATAAACTCAGTTTTGCAGATGACATGACTATATTAGGTTAAGTGTCTGTGGAAAATGAATTTCGGTTCTGCTACAAAAGATTGAGTATGCCAGTAATGAGTCCATTTTCAGGATCCAGATCCATACCTTATGATCAATAGAAATGAGACAAAGATGATGCATGTCGATCTTCCTGGTAAAATTAAGAGAATCAATGAATTGCACGATCTTGAGGCAAGTTGTTGGTTTACTTGGTATCTTAAATAAGTGACGATGGCATCTGCGACTAAAATGTGATCAGAAGAGCTCATATGGCCAAAGCTGCGGTGAAACGACTCGCCAGGATATGCATATGGAATAACATAAAATATGGATCAGACTAATGCGGGCGCCTTGGTTTCTCGATCATATTCTTTACATGTCCGAAACCTAGACCATTGAAACTGAAACCCATCATAGGACAGATGCATTTGAAATATGGTGCTGGCGAAGAATGCTTGAACGTTACTACGGTACAACTGCTTCAACTCTTGACAAACTCGACATCACCGAGGTTATCCACTGTTTGGACCCATAGCGTTCTTAGTTTCTTCGGCTATCGAGGCCGAACCAAGAAAGGAAGAGCCAAGGAAGCGTAGGGATGGACGTATGGTCACACGGCGTTGGTTGAACAGAATAACATTAAAGATAAATCCACATTACAGGCTAGCATACACCGCCCAAGAAAGAGTGGCTTCGAGTGCACTGGTGAAGAACCACACAGGACTGGTGTCCTCAGTGACTTATGACGATACGGCAACGAATAAGACTTTGATAAATCTGTCTTGTGACTATTGCTACTGTAGGAGTCGTACATAAAACAATTACGGCTCCTCTTCCCGCAAAATACCGTAAAACTAAGTTATTCAGAACCATATTTTGTATTAAAGATTGATACTTTCTGAGCAGCAAAAATATATAACAATCTACAAGATATGACCAACGATATATTTTCCTGGAAATCTATTTTAATGTACACAACTATATTTCTTTCAGTTAGATCGGTATTACTTCTGCAAAAATATTAAACTTTACAATCATTCTCACAAGACACTATAAAATGATTTGGTTTACTTGCTTTTTGCAATGTCATAAAACTATGCCTAAATTCCGCCTAGATGCCTACCATCACCCCCCTCTGCGGAGGCAGTGCGAGGCAAGTCGTATTGCTAGACGGACCTGTGCTGCATTGCACGCGCGAGCAAGCGATATTCTATTTCGAACGCATAGCTCTGCGCGCTCGATCTTTTGCAGCGGGTGGTGCGGTGAGGGGTATAAAGCTCCGCCCACACGCGCGAGGTCATTGGCGTCGAGTGCAGCCTTAACACTACGATATTTCACGGCAATATTAAAATGAATCAAGAAAGATATCGAACTTCCTTATATGACATCTGATTCTAATTGTGATTATGATTCTTGGGATCATAGTGTAGCTCCAGTCTGCATTTCAATCCGATTAAATCTGATAAACAAGCTAACAAGCTGAGGTGTCCCGATCAATAATTATCAATAATTATTTGGCGTATGATTAATCTCTTCCTTTTAAAGGTTTAATGGTCTGAGCTTTTGCATACTAAAATAATTAATAATAAAGTCCTTTACAGTACATATGGGGCTACTTTATAGCACTAGTGCGAGAAGTAGCATATTACGTTACTGTGTCGAACATTTAAAGGGCCATATGTACTGTAAAACGTTGTACGATACATGTGCGAATAGGCAATTCGCAACTCGTGTCGATTTAAAACACTCCCTTCGGTCGTGTTTTAATTTATCGCCACTCGTTTCGAATTTCCTATTTTTCGCACTTGTATCGTAATGTACTATTTTATTGTTTCTAAAGATGATATTATACAACATAGATGATATTATATCTGAATTCCTTCTGTCATTACATTTATTAAAATAACACAATACTTGAGAAATTCTATCTTATTCAGAAATGTA